>NW_027472340.1:0-35941 GCF_965638725.1 Aptenodytes patagonicus | reverse complement strand
AGATGCCGGGGGAGGGGGAACCTCAATCCATCCCACTCCTACCAGTTTGATGCCAGTGCCAGTGACAGATGCCCAGAGCCTGGAGAAGGAACACAGGTCAGCAGGAGAGCGCCTGAAGAGCAGCACAGAGGAACTCCAGCCAGTAAGACAGCTTCAACGGGGGCCCACCTTAAATGCCTCTATGCAAACGCACGTTGCATGGGGAATAAACAAGAGGAGATAGAGACGTGCGCACGCCTGCAGGGCTATGACCTTATTGGCATCACGGAGACGTGGTGGGGTGGCTCCTATGACTGGAGTGTTGGGATGGAAGGATACAGGCTCTTTAGGAAGAACAGGCAGGGGAGATGAGGAGGGGGTGTCGCCCTCTTACGTCAATGACCAGCTGGAGTGCATGGGGATGGATGAGGAGCCGACCAAGAGCTTATGGGTCAGGATTAAAGGGAGGGCAGGGACAGGTGACATTACAGTGGGGGTCTGTTACAGGCCACCCGACCAGAAGGACCGAGCTGATGAGGCCCTCTATAGACAGATAGGAGCAGCCTCATGTTCACAAGCCCTGGTCCTCATGGGGGACTTCAACCACCCCGATATCTGCTGGAGGGACACATGGCAGGGCATAAGCAATCGGGGAGGTTCCTGGAATGCGTTGATGATAACTTCCTTCTCCAAGTGGTAGAGGAGCCAACGATGAGAGGTGCTACGCTGGACCTTGTTCTCACCAACAAGGAGGGGCTGGTGGGGAATGTGAAGCTCAAGGGCAGCCTGGGCTGCAGCTGCACAAAATGGTGGAGTTCAAGATCCTCAGGGCACTGAGGAGGGCGCACAGCAAGCTCGCTACCCTGGACTTCAGGAGAGCAGACTTTGGCCTCTCCTGGTATCAGTACAGGCTGGGGGATGAAGGGATTGAGAGCAGCCCTGCCGAGAAGGACTTGGGGGTACTGGTGGATGAAAAGCTGGACATGAGCCAGCAATGTGTGCTCGCAGCCAGAAGGCCAATTGTATCCTAGGCTGCATCAAAAGGAGCATGGCCAGCAGATTGAAGGAGGTGATTCTGTCCCTCTTAGACTTCTGTCTAAGGGGACTGAAGATCATCGCTACCACTCTCATCCTTCATAGTGGTAGCTCTAATGGATAGACTTTTAAATGACACTTTTCAGAGTCATTTCCTTTCTTACTGGGATCATAACAGACCGGTTCCTCCTGGTGCAAAACACAGACTCATGAGGGCTGCTTCTCCAACCCAGTTCCTCCACACATTAGGCCTGTGTCCTGGTTTCAGCAGGGATAGAGTTAATTTCCTTCTTAGTAGCTGGTACAGTGCTGTGTTTTGGATTTAGGGCTAGAACAATGTTGGTAACACAGGGATGTTTTAGTTGTTGCTAGGTAGTGCTTACACTAGTCAAGGACTTTTCAGTTTCCCATGCTCTACCGACTGAGAAGGCTGCAGGTGCACAAGAAGCTGGGAGGGGGCACAGCCAGGACAGCTGACCCAAACTGGCCAAAGGGATATTGCACACCATATGACGTCATGCTCAGCATATAAAGCTGGGGGAAGAAGAAGGAAGGGGGGAACATTCGGAGTGATGTGTTTGTCTTCCCAAGTAACCATTAGGCATGATGGAGCCCTGCTTTCCTGGAGATGGCTGAACACCTGCCTGCCGATGGGAAGTAGGGAATGGATTCCTTGGTTTGCTTTGCTTGCGTGCGCGGATTTTGCTTTACCTATTAAACTGTCTTTATCTCAACCCACGAGTTTTCTCACTTTTACCCTTCTGATTCTCTCCCCCATCCCACCGGGGGGGAGTGAGCGAGCGAGCGGCTGTGTGGTGCTTAGTTGCCGGCTGAGGTTAAACCACTACAGCCTGTGAAAAAATCGTGCTTTGCTTGAATAGCAGCCTCCTTGCGGATTGATACTGAAATCCCGGATGCTCCGGGTATGGAGCTTTGTTTTCCTGACAGGGATCAAATCAAGGCAAAGGGCTGAACAAAAGGGCCTCATTCCCCTGGAGTGGTTTTTCAGAACCAGTGATGGGGTTTGGGGTTGGAGGAGTTGGGGCTGCTGTGGTAGAGAGGTGTCACAGAAAGGCTCAGGCTGGTGTAACTGGAGGATGACAGGGGCCATTTGGGTGCGGAGGCACCAGCAGGAGGACCCAGCAGGGACAGGGCTGTCAGCCAGACAGTGGTCACAGCACCTGGATGAGCAGGTCTTCAGGACTCGCAGCCTGGCTGCTGCTCAATGGACTTGGACACCCCGGCCCCGGTGCTTGGAAGGAGATGCTGGGAGAGTAGGAGCGACGCCTGCTCTCTTACGTTAAATAATATGACCGCGTGCTCCAGGAAATTCTCTTACGTTGTTGTGTCAATGTTGGAAAAGCATTGCCTGCAATGGGTTGTTCTTTGGTTTTGAAAAACACCCCATGAAAAGCAACTGGATGTTTATTGGAACTGGGTGTTTATTGGGCTCTCCGAAAGGAGAGCTGGACATGCAGGGGTGGCAGCACCAGCGTGCCGATGTGGACGTAGGCTCCATCCCCAAGGCTGACCACGCGCTCCCCTGCGCTCGGTGGGGTTCGTGCCCAAGAAGTGCTGGGTACAGGAGCCTGCTGGGAGGTGGTGTTTGGGGCACCGGATCTCTGTCACCCCTCGACGCTCGGTCGCTCCTCACAGGCCTCCTCCTCCTCCTCCGAGCTGGGATGCTGTTGTTTATGGCAGATCTGTCCAGGACGTAGCGCCGCCGCGGGGATCTGCTCCGGGACCTCTCCCTAGCCCCATGCCTCTCATGGCAGGCAGGAGAGCCAACTCCGTCCTCCTCTTCCTCTTCGTCATCTGCTGGCAGCGCCCGCAGGACACGATCGAAAGGCCGCCTGCAGAGTGGGCACACAGCTCTCATCGCGGCCCACCGCTGGATGCAGCCAAAGCAGAAGCGATGGAAGCACGAGGAGACGCAGGCTGCATTGTTGACTTCTCCCAGGCAGATGGGGCATGGGTCGTCTTCCGATGCCTCCGACTGCCCTGCCCGCTGCAGCTGGCTCCCGCTGGCCGTCACGGCAGAGCCACTCTCCTCCAGAGCTTCCTCAGCGTCCGACACCATGTCCTGCAAAGACAGACGTGCAACGTGCCTGAGCTTACAACACGCTAGGGGAAGAGAAAAGCAGAGAAGACCCAAGCAAGCAATGGGAGAGGGGAGGTCAGGGCCTCCCAAAGGGTCTCCTAGAGGGCTGAAAAGCAACAGCCACAGCAGTAGCCCTGTGGGGCAGCCAGCCCCATGGGCTGCCCTCCACACCTGCCGCCTCGGCTGCCGCCAGGCACGCTGCCCGCCAGTCCCAGACCCCTGCCCCGGCTCCCAGGTGACCAGCAGGGCTTGAGCTAGCAGGGGGTACCTGAAGGAGGAGGTGCTCAGGGAAGACAGAGGAACTCACTGGGAGTCTTCAGGGGGGCCTGTGGCCCTGGGGCAACCTCTGTGTGGGACCCCCAGCACCCCACAGCCGAGCAGTGGGGAGAGGAGCACGGGAAGGCGTGGCCTAGGCTCACTGTCCAGAGCTGCTGCTCTCCTCAAAGCCGAGACTCAAGTCCAAGCCCACGGTCCTGCTCAAGTGCGCACGCCGTGCGTGTGCACCACAAGAGCCCTGAGCAAAATGCACCAGGACAGCGATGGGGCCTGCTAAAGAGCAGTGAGGTCACGGGCAGTCACAGGTGCTCCATGGTGACATCACAGGGGTCTCTGGGGCTGCCCCCCCAACCGCTGCCCAGCAAGGATGGCAAACATCCCAAGGGGCAAAGCCCCTGCTTCACAGGATGTTAGCCATCTTCATGTGGCCTTGCCTTGTGGTGGGCTGGGGTTCTACCTCAGGCTTGTCAGGTCCTGTGATGAGAGGCTGGTGCCCCTGAGCACAAGGGCCCGGCAATGGGCAGCCCAGCAATGCAGGCAGGGAACCCTGCTGACTTCCTTGGACCAAACAGAGCACCCTGTTCACTCATGCTTAAGTGAGCCCAGCAGAGGCCCACCAGGATGCTGAGAGAACTGGAGCACCTCCTCTGCAAGGAGAGCCTGAGGGGTGGGACTGTTTCTGCCTGGAGAAGAAAAGGCTTTGGGGAAACTTCAGGGCAGCCTTCTCCTACCTATGGCGTTGTACATGGGGAAGACAGAGCCAGGCTCTCAACATGAGAGACAGTGGGCATACATTGAAACAAGACAAGTTCTGACTGGATATAAAGGGAAACTTTCTTCTCCATGGGAGCAGTCGAGAGTGGAACATGTTGTCCAGAGAGGCTGTGCAGTCTGCCTCCTTGGACGTTTTCAAGACCAGGCTTGAGAAATCCCTGAGCCACATGGTCTGACCTCCTCAGTGATGCTGCTTTGAGCAGACAGTTGCACTGGGGACCTCCTGGTGTCCTTTCCAACCTGAATTTTCCTATGAGCCTATGATTACCCTTCTTTTCCCACACTGCTTCCTCTCCTATCCAGCTAGGCCCATCCCATTCCTCCCACCTTTGGTCCTTCCCCAAGACATCCTGAGATGAGTGTCATACATTTCCACAAGCCCCTGAACAACATCCCCTCATAACATTTGTGCAACCCCAAATCACAGAATCATGGAATAGTTTGGGTTGGAAGGGACCTCTAAAGGTCATCTAGTCCAACTCCCCTGCCGTGGGCAGGGACATCTTCCACTAGATCAGGTTGCTCAGAGCCCCGTCCAACCTGACCTCGAATGTTTCCAGGCATCCACCACCTCCCTGGGCAACCTGTGCCAGTGTTTCACCACCCTCAGCATAAAAAATGTCTTACTTATATCCAGTCTCAATCTACCTCCCTTTAGTTTAAAGCCATTCACCCTTGTCCTGTCGCAACAGGCCCTGCTAAAATGTTTGCTGCCATCTTTTTTAGAAGCCCCCTTTAAGTACTGATAGGCTGCAATAAGGTCTCCCTGAAGCCTTCTCTTCTCTAGGCTGAACAACCCCAACTCTCTCAGCCTTTCTTCATAGGAGAGGTGTTCCATCCCCTGATCATTTCTGTGGCCCTCCTCTGGACCTGCTCCAACAGGTCCGTGTCTTTCTTATGCTGAGGGCTCCAGAGCTGGACACAGCTGGATCCCACTCCAGGTGGGGTCTCACCAGAGCAGAGTGAGGGGCAGAATCACCTCCCTCGACCTGCTGGCCACGCTGCTTTGGATGCAGCCCAGGATAAAGGAAACTTAGGGAAAAAGAGAGAAGAAAGACTAAGGACAGTCCATCATTGGAGACAGTCAAAACTCAGCTGAACGAGGCCCTGAGTAACATACATAGTAAGATGCAGAAGTAAGTCTTGCTTTAAGCAAGGGCTGGGCTAGATGACTGTGAAAGATCCCTTCGTATCTCAGTTATCCTATCATTATAACCTAAAGATGCTATCGTAGCTTATACAGAACCCATAAAAAATGTTAAGATCTGAAGGTTATTCTGGTCCAAGCTTTATGAAAAGACATTGTTGAGAAGACTGCCAAGTCTTGAAATAACTCCTCAATAAACTTACTCTCTGTGCAAGGCACTGGGCACTGCCTGCTTGGGCAACAGCTCTGCAAAAAGTCCCCAGTGCTCTGGGGACAGTGCCACCCTGAGGCTGGCAGCAGTAAGGGCAAGCAGCATCCGGCCTTGTAGGAGTAGAAGCACAGCTAGGAGATGGAGGGACATGATGATCCCCCTCAATTCCATGCATGACTCTGCTCCTCCGAGGGCTGTCAGGGGAGAAGGACTCTCCCTGTGTCACCGGTGGGAAAGCCTCAGAGATGACAGAATGGTTGAGGTTGTCAGGGACCTCTGGAGATCGTCTGGTCCAACCCCCTTGCTCAAGCAGGACCACCTAGAGCCGCTTGCCCAGGACCATGTCCAGACAGCTTTTGAGGATCTTCAAGGATGGAGACTCCACAACCTCCCTGGGCAACCTGCTCTTGTGCTCATTCACCCTCACAGGGAAAAAGGGTTTCCTTATGTTCAGGAGGAACCTCCTGTGTTTCGGTTTGTGCCCATTACCTGTCAGTGGGCACCACTGGAAAGAATCTGGCTCTGTCGTCTTTGCACCCTCCCTTCAGCTCAGTGCAATCTCCCCAAGACTTCTCTTCTCCAGGCTGAACAGTCTCAGCTCTCTGAGCCTTTTCTCTTATGGGAGATTCTCCAGTCCCTTCATCATCTTAGTGGCCCTTCTCTAGACTCCATCTCCAGTATGTCCATCTCTCTCTGGTATTGGGGATCCGAGAACTGGACATGCTGCTCCAGAGGTGGCCGCACCAATGTTGAGGAGAGAGAAAAGATCACCTCCCTTGATGTGTGGTTAAGAGTCCTCCTAATGCAGCCCAGGATACTGCTGGCCTTCTTTGAGGCAAGAGCACATTGCTGGCTTATGTTTTTGGGTCCATCAGGATCCCCGGGTACTTTTCTTCAGAGCTGAGATGGGTCACCCACAGAAATGCTGTGCAGGGGTATTGTACGCTGACAGGGGTTGCTGCCTCCAGGGCTGGGGGAGACTTTGCAGGATGCAGGGCAAGAGCATTTGTCACTCGCAGAGGCGATCAGCTCCAGTGCAGATGCGTCCTGCAGCAGAGCGGCGGATCGCGGCGTGCAGGGTGGTGTTCCTGAGCCAGGGAAAATCCAGGGGAGCGCAGGGACCTGCCGGGAGCCAGCAGCTCTCACCAGGGCGGCTGACGAGGTGTAGGCGGGGCCAGGAGTAATGACGGCCACCCCACTCCCACAAAAGGCAGCCCCAGGGAGCGCTAGTGACCAGGAGCGCTGCGAATAGGATGGGCAAACAGGGCGTGGCGCATCAGCTAGGGCGTGGCACGGCAGTTTGCGTGGCAGTTCACACAGGAGGGTGCCTCTTCGAGGGAGGGGCATTCCACGGGCCGAGTGGGAGACTTGGAGCACACATAACCCCAGCAACCAGGCACTGTTCTGTGAGCATTGGCAAAGGTCAAGGGCACTCATCCTGCCTGACCCTCAAGGCACACACAGAAGGGAGGGGGGCCAATAATGCAGAAGAATGGGCGGTTGCAATGGCAAGGACCAGCAGGAGGAAGAGACTTCCTCCGAAGCCTGAGGTGCCCTTGCAGAACCGCTTCACCGCTCTGCAGGCAGAAGAAGAAAGACCCATCACACCAGGAGAAGCGCTGGAGCTGAGTAATGCAGCCCGATCTGCCCCCCGTATAACAACCAGCGCAACTATGGAAAGGCAACGCGTGATATTAGCAGGTGACTCTCTGAGAGGTACGGAGGCACCCATTTGCTGACCTGACACACTCTCTAGAGAGGTGTGCTGCTTACCAGGGGCTCGCATCAGGGATGTCACTGAGAGGCTACCAAGCCTCATACAATCCACTTACTATTATCTGCTGCTGCTGTTTCACGTGGGCACCAGTGACACAGCCAGGAGCAGTCTGAGGACTATCAAGGAGGACTAGAGAGCCCTGGCAGTGGCGGTAAGGGATTCCGGAGTGCAGGCAGTTTTTTCATCAGTCCTGCCGGTCAAAGGGAAGGGGTTTGGAAGGGCCAGTCGAATCTGGCAAATCAGCAAATGGTTACGGGACTGGTGCCACAGCCAGGGGTTCGGCTACTTAGACCGTGGGACTCGCTTTGAGAAACCTGGTCTACTGGGGGCTGACGGGGTCCATCTGTCAGAGAAGGGGAAGAGCATCTTCGGCCGTAGGCTTGCCAAGCTGGTGAAGAGGGCTTTAAACTAGAGATGCCGGGGGAGGGGAACCTCAATCCATCCCACTCCTACCAGTTTGATGCCAGTGCCAGTGACAGATGCCCAGAGCCTGGAGAAGGAACACAGGTCAGCAGGAGAGCGCCTGAAGAGCAGCACAAAGGAACTCCAGCCAGTAAGACAGCTTCAACGGGGGCCCACCTTAAATGCCTCTATGCAAACGCACGTTGCATGGGGAATAAACAAGAGGAGATAGAGACGTGCGCACGCCTGCAGGGCTATGACCTTATTGGCATCACGGAGACGTGGTGGGGTGGCTCCTATGACTGGAGTGTTGGGATGGAGGGATACAGGGTCTTTAGGAAGAACAGGCAGGGGAGATGAGGAGGGGGTGTCGCCCTCTTACGTCAATGACCAGCTGGAGTGCATGGGGATGGATGAGGAGCCGACCAAGAGCTTATGGGTCAGGATTAAAGGGAGGGCAGGGACAGGTGACATTACAGTGGGGGTCTGTTACAGGCCACCCGACCAGAAGGACCGAGCTGATGAGGCCCTCTATAGACAGATAGGAGCAGCCTCATGTTCACAAGCCCTGGTCCTCATGGGGGACTTCAACCACCCCGATATCTGCTGGAGGGACAACATGGCAGGGCATAAGCAATCGGGGAGGTTCCTGGAATGCGTTGATGATAACTTCCTTCTCCAAGTGGTAGAGGAGCCAACGATGAGAGGTGCTACGCTGGACCTTGTTCTCACCAACAAGGAGGGGCTGGTGGGGAATGTGAAGCTCAAGGGCAGCCTGGGCTGCAGCTGCACAAAATGGTGGAGTTCAAGATCCTCAGGGCACTGAGGAGGGCGCACAGCAAGCTCGCTACCCTGGACTTCAGGAGAGCAGACTTTGGCCTCTCCTGGTATCAGTACAGGCTGGGGGATGAAGGGATTGAGAGCAGCCCTGCCGAGAAGGACTTGGGGGTACTGGTGGATGAAAAGCTGGACATGAGCCAGCAATGTGTGCTCGCAGCCCAGAAGGCCAATTGTATCCTAGGCTGCATCAAAAGGAGCATGGCCAGCAGATTGAAGGAGGTGATTCTGTCCCTCTTAGACTTCTGTCTAAGGGGACTGAAGATCATCGCTACCACTCTCATCCTTCATAGTGGTAGCTCTAATGGATAGACTTTTAAATGACACTTTTCAGAGTCATTTCCTTTCTTACTGGGATCATAACAGACCGGTTCCTCCTGGTGCAAAACACAGACTCATGAGGGCTGCTTCTCCAACCCAGTTCCTCCACACATTAGGCCTGTGTCCTGGTTTCAGCAGGGATAGAGTTAATTTCCTTCTTAGTAGCTGGTACAGTGCTGTGTTTTGGATTTAGGGCTAGAACAATGTTGGTAACACAGGGATGTTTTAGTTGTTGCTAGGTAGTGCTTACACTAGTCAAGGACTTTTCAGTTTCCCATGCTCTACCGACTGAGAAGGCTGCAGGTGCACAAGAAGCTGGGAGGGGGCACAGCCAGGACAGCTGACCCAAACTGGCCAAAGGGATATTGCACACCATATGACGTCATGCTCAGCATATAAAGCTGGGGGAAGAAGAAGGAAGGGGGGAACATTCGGAGTGATGGTGTTTGTCTTCCCAAGTAACCATTAGGCATGATGGAGCCCTGCTTTCCTGGAGATGGCTGAACACCTGCCTGCCGATGGGAAGTAGGGAATGGATTCCTTGGTTTGCTTTGCTTGCGTGCGCGGATTTTGCTTTACCTATTAAACTGTCTTTATCTCAACCCACGAGTTTTCTCACTTTTACCCTTCTGATTCTCTCCCCCATCCCACCGGGGGGGAGTGAGCGAGCGAGCGGCTGTGTGGTGCTTAGTTGCCGGCTGAGGTTAAACCACTACAGCCTGTGAAAAAATCGTGCTTTGCTTGAATAGCAGCCTCCTTGCGGATTGATACTGAAATCCCGGATGCTCCGGGTATGGAGCTTTGTTTTCCTGACAGGGATCAAATCAAGGCAAAGGGCTGAACAAAAGGGCCTCATTCCCCTGGAGTGGTTTTTCAGAACCAGTGATGGGGTTTGGGGTTGGAGGAGTTGGGGCTGCTGTGGTAGAGAGGTGTCACAGAAAGGCTCAGGCTGGTGTAACTGGAGGATGACAGGGGCCATTTGGGTGCGGAGGCACCAGCAGGAGGACCCAGCAGGGACAGGGCTGTCAGCCAGACAGTGGTCACAGCACCTGGATTAGCAGGTCTTCAGGACTCGCAGCCTGGCTGCTGCTCAATGGACTTGGACACCCCGGCCCCGGTGCTTGGAAGGAGATGCTGGGAGAGTAGGAGCGACGCCTGCTCTCTTACGTTAAATAATATGACCGCGTGCTCCAGGAAATTCTCTTACGCTGTTGTGTCAATGTTGGAAAAGCATTGCCTGCAATGGGTTGTTCTTTGGTTTTGAAAAAACACCCCATGAAAAGCAACTGGATGTTTATTGGAACTGGGTGTTTATTGGGCTCTCCGAAAGGAGAGCTGGACATGCAGGGGTGGCAGCACCAGCGTGCCGATGTGGACGTAGGCTCCATCCCCAAGGCTGACCACGCGCTCCCCTGCGCTCGGTGGGGTTCGTGCCCAAGAAGTGCTGGGTACAGGAGCCTGCTGGGAGGTGGTGTTTGGGGGCACCGGATCTCTGTCACCCCTCGACGCTCGGTCGCTCCTCACAGGCCTCCTCCTCCTCCTCCGAGCTGGGATGCTGTTGTTTATGGCAGATCTGTCCAGGACGTAGCGCCGCCGCGGGGATCTGCTCCGGGACCTCTCCCTAGCCCCATGCCTCTCATGGCAGGCAGGAGAGCCAACTCCGTCCTCCTCTTCCTCTTCGTCATCTGCTGGCAGCGCCCGCAGGACACGATCGAAAGGCCGCCTGCAGAGTGGGCACACAGCTCTCATCGTGGCCCACCGCTGGATGCAGCCAAAGCAGAAGCGATGGAAGCACGAGGAGACGCAGGCTGCATTGTTGACTTCTCCCAGGCAGATGGGGCATGGGTCGTCTTCCGATGCCTCCGACTGCCCTGCCCGCTGCAGCTGGCTCCCGCTGGCCGTCACGGCAGAGCCACTCTCCTCCAGAGCTTCCTCAGCGTCCGACACCATGTCCTGCAAAGACAGACGTGCAACGTGCCTGAGCTTACAACACGCTAGGGGAAGAGAAAAGCAGAGAAGACCCAAGCAAGCAATGGGAGAGGGGAGGTCAGGGCCTCCCAAAGGGTCTCCTAGAGGGCTGAAAAGCAACAGCCACAGCAGTAGCCCTGTGGGGCAGCCAGCCCCATGGGCTGCCCTCCACACCTGCCGCCTCGGCTGCCGCCAGGCACGCTGCCCGCCAGTCCCAGACCCCTGCCCCGGCTCCCAGGTGACCAGCAGGGCTTGAGCTAGCAGGGGGTACCTGAAGGAGGAGGTGCTCAGGGAAGACAGAGGAACTCACTGGGAGTCTTCAGGGGGGCCTGTGGCCCTGGGGCAACCTCTGTGTGGGACCCCCAGCACCCCACAGCCGAGCAGTGGGGAGAGGAGCACGGGAAGGCGTGGCCTAGGCTCACTGTCCAGAGCTGCTGCTCTCCTCAAAGCCGAGACTCAAGTCCAAGCCCACGGTCCTGCTCAAGTGCGCACGCCGTGCGTGTGCACCACAAGAGCCCTGAGCAAAATGCACCAGGACAGCGATGGGGCCTGCTAAAGAGCAGTGAGGTCACGGGCAGTCACAGGTGCTCCATGGTGACATCACAGGGGTCTCTGGGGCTGCCCCCCAACCGCTGCCCAGCAAGGATGGCAAACATCCCAAGGGGCAAAGCCCCTGCTTCACAGGATGTTAGCCATCTTCATGTGGCCTTGCCTTGTGGTGGGCTGGGGTTCTACCTCAGGCTTGTCAGGTCCTGTGATGAGAGGCTGGTGCCCCTGAGCACAAGGGCCCGGCAATGGGCAGCCCAGCAATGCAGGCAGGGAACCCTGCTGACTTCCTTGGACCAAACAGAGCACCCTGTTCACTCATGCTTAAGTGAGCCCAGCAGAGGCCCACCAGGATGCTGAGAGAACTGGAGCACCTCCTCTGCAAGGAGAGCCTGAGGGGTGGGACTGTTTCTGCCTGGAGAAGAAAAGGCTTTGGGGAAACTTCAGGGCAGCCTTCTCCTACCTATGGCGTTGTACATGGGGAAGACAGAGCCAGGCTCTCAACATGAGAGACAGTGGGCATACATTGAAACAAGACAAGTTCTGACTGGATATAAAGGGAAACTTTCTTCTCCATGGGAGCAGTCGAGAGTGGAACATGTTGTCCAGAGAGGCTGTGCAGTCTGCCTCCTTGGACGTTTTCAAGACCAGGCTTGAGAAATCCCTGAGCCACATGGTCTGACCTCCTCAGTGATGCTGCTTTGAGCAGACAGTTGCACTGGGGACCTCCTGGTGTCCTTTCCAACCTGAATTTTCCTATGAGCCTATGATTACCCTTCTTTTCCCACACTGCTTCCTCTCCTATCCAGCTAGGCCCATCCCATTCCTCCCACCTTTGGTCCTTCCCCAAGACATCCTGAGATGAGTGTCATACATTTCCACAAGCCCCTGAACAACATCCCCTCATAACATTTGTGCAACCCCAAATCACAGAATCATGGAATAGTTTGGGTTGGAAGGGACCTCTAAAGGTCATCTAGTCCAACTCCCCTGCCGTGGGCAGGGACATCTTCCACTAGATCAGGTTGCTCAGAGCCCCGTCCAACCTGACCTCGAATGTTTCCAGGCATCCACCACCTCCCTGGGCAACCTGTGCCAGTGTTTCACCACCCTCAGCATAAAAAATGTCTTACTTATATCCAGTCTCAATCTACCTCCCTTTAGTTTAAAGCCATTCACCCTTGTCCTGTCGCAACAGGCCCTGCTAAAATGTTTGCTGCCATCTTTTTTAGAAGCCCCCTTTAAGTACTGATAGGCTGCAATAAGGTCTCCCTGAAGCCTTCTCTTCTCTAGGCTGAACAACCCCAACTCTCTCAGCCTTTCTTCATAGGAGAGGTGTTCCATCCCCTGATCATTTCTGTGGCCCTCCTCTGGACCTGCTCCAACAGGTCCGTGTCTTTCTTATGCTGAGGGCTCCAGAGCTGGACACAGCTGGATCCCACTCCAGGTGGGGTCTCACCAGAGCAGAGTGAGGGGCAGAATCACCTCCCTCGACCTGCTGGCCACGCTGCTTTGGATGCAGCCCAGGATAAAGGAAACTTAGGGAAAAAGAGAGAAGAAAGACTAAGGACAGTCCATCATTGGAGACAGTCAAAACTCAGCTGAACGAGGCCCTGAGTAACATACATAGTAAGATGCAGAAGTAAGTCTTGCTTTAAGCAAGGGCTGGGCTAGATGACTGTGAAAGATCCCTTCGTATCTCAGTTATCCTATCATTATAACCTAAAGATGCTATCGTAGCTTATACAGAACCCATAAAAAATGTTAAGATCTGAAGGTTATTCTGGTCCAAGCTTTATGAAAAGACATTGTTGAGAAGACTGCCAAGTCTTGAAATAACTCCTCAATAAACTTACTCTCTGTGCAAGGCACTGGGCACTGCCTGCTTGGGCAACAGCTCTGCAAAAAGTCCCCAGTGCTCTGGGGACAGTGCCACCCTGAGGCTGGCAGCAGTAAGGGCAAGCAGCATCCGGCCTTGTAGGAGTAGAAGCACAGCTAGGAGATGGAGGGACATGATGATCCCCCTCAATTCCATGCATGACTCTGCTCCTCCGAGGGCTGTCAGGGGAGAAGGACTCTCCCTGTGTCACCGGTGGGAAAGCCTCAGAGATGACAGAATGGTTGAGGTTGTCAGGGACCTCTGGAGATCGTCTGGTCCAACCCCCTTGCTCAAGCAGGACCACCTAGAGCCGCTTGCCCAGGACCATGTCCAGACAGCTTTTGAGGATCTTCAAGGATGGAGACTCCACAACCTCCCTGGGCAACCTGCTCTTGTGCTCATTCACCCTCACAGGGAAAAAGGGTTTCCTTATGTTCAGGAGGAACCTCCTGTGTTTCGGTTTGTGCCCATTACCTGTCAGTGGGCACCACTGGAAAGAATCTGGCTCTGTCGTCTTTGCACCCTCCCTTCAGCTCAGTGCAATCTCCCCAAGACTTCTCTTCTCCAGGCTGAACAGTCTCAGCTCTCTGAGCCTTTTCTCTTATGGGAGATTCTCCAGTCCCTTCATCATCTTAGTGGCCCTTCTCTAGACTCCATCTCCAGTATGTCCATCTCTCTCTGGTACTGGGGATCCGAGAACTGGACATGCTGCTCCAGAGGTGGCCGCACCAATGTTGAGGAGAGAGGAAAGATCACCTCCCTTGATGTGTGGTTAAGAGTCCTCCTAATGCAGCCCAGGATACTGCTGGCCTTCTTTGAGGCAAGAGCACATTGCTGGCTTATGTTTTTGGGTCCATCAGGATCCCCGGGTACTCTTCTTCAGAGCTGAGATGGGTCACCCACAGAAATGCTGTGCAGGGGTATTGTACGCTGACAGGGGTTGCTGCCTCCAGGGCTGGGGGAGACTTTGCAGGATGCAGGGCAAGAGCATTTGTCACTCGCAGAGGCGATCAGCTCCAGTGCAGATGCGTCCTGCAGCAGAGCGGCGGATCGCGGCGTGCAGGGTGGTGTTCCTGAGCCAGGGAAAATCCAGGGGAGCGCAGGGACCTGCCGGGAGCCAGCAGCTCTCACCAGGGCGGCTGACGAGGTGTAGGCGGGGCCAGGAGTAATGACGGCCACCCCACTCCCACAAAAGGCAGCCCCAGGGAGCGCTAGTGACCAGGAGCGCTGCGAATAGGATGGGCAAACAGGGCGTGGCGCATCAGCTAGGGCGTGGCACGGCAGTTTGCGTGGCAGTTCACACAGGAGGGTGCCTCTTCGAGGGAGGGGCATTCCACGGGCCGAGTGGGAGACTTGGAGCACACATAACCCCAGCAACCAGGCACTGTTCTGTGAGCATTGGCAAAGGTCAAGGGCACTCATCCTGCCTGACCCTCAAGGCACACACAGAAGGGAGGGGGGCCAATAATGCAGAAGAATGGGCGGTTGCAATGGCAAGGACCAGCAGGAGGAAGAGACTTCCTCCGAAGCCTGAGGTGCCCTTGCAGAACCGCTTCACCGCTCTGCAGGCAGAAGAAGAAAGACCCATCACACCAGGAGAAGCGCTGGAGCTGAGTAATGCAGCCCGATCTGCCCCCCGTATAACAACCAGCGCAACTATGGAAAGGCAACGCGTGATATTAGCAGGTGACTCTCTGAGAGGTACGGAGGCACCCATTTGCTGACCTGACACACTCTCTAGAGAGGTGTGCTGCTTACCAGGGGCTCGCATCAGGGATGTCACTGAGAGGCTACCAAGCCTCATACAATCCACTTACTATTATCTGCTGCTGCTGTTTCACGTGGGCACCAGTGACACAGCCAGGAGCAGTCTGAGGACTATCAAGGAGGACTAGAGAGCCCTGGCAGTGGCGGTAAGGGATTCCGGAGTGCAGGCAGTTTTTTCATCAGTCCTGCCGGTCAAAGGGAAGGGGTTTGGAAGGGCCAGTCGAATCTGGCAAATCAGCAAATGGTTACGGGACTGGTGCCACAGCCAGGGGTTCGGCTACTTAGACCGTGGGACTCGCTTTGAGAAACCTGGTCTACTGGGGGCTGACGGGGTCCATCTGTCAGAGAAGGGGAAGAGCATCTTCGGCCGTAGGCTTGCCAAGCTGGTGAAGAGGGCTTTAAACTAGAGATGCCGGGGGAGGGGAACCTCAATCCATCCCACTCCTACCAGTTTGATGCCAGTGCCAGTGACAGATGCCCAGAGCCTGGAGAAGGAACACAGGTCAGCAGGAGAGCGCCTGAAGAGCAGCACAAAGGAACTCCAGCCAGTAAGACAGCTTCAACGGGGGCCCACCTTAAATGCCTCTATGCAAACGCACGTTGCATGGGGAATAAACAAGAGGAGATAGAGACGTGCGCACGCCTGCAGGGCTATGACCTTATTGGCATCACGGAGACGTGGTGGGGTGGCTCCTATGACTGGAGTGTTGGGATGGAGGGATACAGGGTCTTTAGGAAGAACAGGCAGGGGAGATGAGGAGGGGGTGTCGCCCTCTTACGTCAATGACCAGCTGGAGTGCATGGGGATGGATGAGGAGCCGACCAAGAGCTTATGGGTCAGGATTAAAGGGAGGGCAGGGACAGGTGACATTACAGTGGGGGTCTGTTACAGGCCACCCGACCAGAAGGACCGAGCTGATGAGGCCCTCTACAGACAGATAGGAGCAGCCTCATGTTCACAAGCCCTGGTCCTCATGGGGGACTTCAACCACCCCGATATCTGCTGGAGGGACAACATGGCAGGGCATAAGCAATCGGGGAGGTTCCTGGAATGCGTTGATGATAACTTCCTTCTCCAAGTGGTAGAGGAGCCAACGATGAGAGGTGCTACGCTGGACCTTGTTCTCACCAACAAGGAGGGGCTGGTGGGGAATGTGAAGCTCAAGGGCAGCCTGGGCTGCAGCTGCACAAAATGGTGGAGTTCAAGATCCTCAGGGCACTGAGGAGGGCGCACAGCAAGCTCGCTACCCTGGACTTCAGGAGAGCAGACTTTGGCCTCTCCTGGTATCAGTACAGGCTGGGGGATGAAGGGATTGAGAGCAGCCCTGCCGAGAAGGACTTGGGGGTACTGGTGGATGAAAAGCTGGACATGAGCCAGCAATGTGTGCTCGCAGCCCAGAAGGCCAATTGTATCCTAGGCTGCATCAAAAGGAGCATGGCCAGCAGATTGAAGGAGGTGATTCTGTCCCTCTTAGACTTCTGTCTAAGGGGACTGAAGATCATCGCTACCACTCTCATCCTTCATAGTGGTAGCTCTAATGGATAGACTTTTAAATGACACTTTTCAGAGTCATTTCCTTTCTTACTGGGATCATAACAGACCGGTTCCTCCTGGTGCAAAACACAGACTCATGAGGGCTGCTTCTCCAACCCAGTTCCTCCACACATTAGGCCTGTGTCCTGGTTTCAGCAGGGATAGAGTTAATTTCCTTCTTAGTAGCTGGTACAGTGCTGTGTTTTGGATTTAGGGCTAGAACAATGTTGGTAACACAGGGATGTTTTAGTTGTTGCTAGGTAGTGCTTACACTAGTCAAGGACTTTTCAGTTTCCCATGCTCTACCGACTGAGAAGGCTGCAGGTGCACAAGAAGCTGGGAGGGGGCACAGCCAGGACAGCTGACCCAAACTGGCCAAAGGGATATTGCACACCATATGACGTCATGCTCAGCATATAAAGCTGGGGGAAGAAGAAGGAAGGGGGGAACATTCGGAGTGATGGTGTTTGTCTTCCCAAGTAACCATTAGGCATGATGGAGCCCTGCTTTCCTGGAGATGGCTGAACACCTGCCTGCCGATGGGAAGTAGGGAATGGATTCCTTGGTTTGCTTTGCTTGCGTGCGCGGATTTTGCTTTACCTATTAAACTGTCTTTATCTCAACCCACGAGTTTTCTCACTTTTACCCTTCTGATTCTCTCCCCCATCCCACCGGGGGGGAGTGAGCGAGCGAGCGGCTGTGTGGTGCTTAGTTGCCGGCTGAGGTTAAACCACTACAGCCTGTGAAAAAATCGTGCTTTGCTTGAATAGCAGCCTCCTTGCGGATTGATACTGAAATCCCGGATGCTCCGGGTATGGAGCTTTGTTTTCCTGACAGGGATCAAATCAAGGCAAAGGGCTGAACAAAAGGGCCTCATTCCCCTGGAGTGGTTTTTCAGAACCAGTGATGGGGTTTGGGGTTGGAGGAGTTGGGGCTGCTGTGGTAGAGAGGTGTCACAGAAAGGCTCAGGCTGGTGTAACTGGAGGATGACAGGGGCCATTTGGGTGCGGAGGCACCAGCAGGAGGACCCAGCAGGGACAGGGCTGTCAGCCAGACAGTGGTCACAGCACCTGGATTAGCAGGTCTTCAGGACTCGCAGCCTGGCTGCTGCTCAATGGACTTGGACACCCCGGCCCCGGTGCTTGGAAGGAGATGCTGGGAGAGTAGGAGCGACGCCTGCTCTCTTACGTTAAATAATATGACCGCGTGCTCCAGGAAATTCTCTTACGCTGTTGTGTCAATGTTGGAAAAGCATTGCCTGCAATGGGTTGTTCTTTGGTTTTGAAAAAACACCCCATGAAAAGCAACTGGATGTTTATTGGAACTGGGTGTTTATTGGGCTCTCCGAAAGGAGAGCTGGACATGCAGGGGTGGCAGCACCAGCGTGCCGATGTGGACGTAGGCTCCATCCCCAAGGCTGACCACGCGCTCCCCTGCGCTCGGTGGGGTTCGTGCCCAAGAAGTGCTGGGTACAGGAGCCTGCTGGGAGGTGGTGTTTGGGGGCACCGGATCTCTGTCACCCCTCGACGCTCGGTCGCTCCTCACAGGCCTCCTCCTCCTCCTCCGAGCTGGGATGCTGTTGTTTATGGCAGATCTGTCCAGGACGTAGCGCCGCCGCGGGGATCTGCTCCGGGACCTCTCCCTAGCCCCATGCCTCTCATGGCAGGCAGGAGAGCCAACTCCGTCCTCCTCTTCCTCTTCGTCATCTGCTGGCAGCGCCCGCAGGACACGATCGAAAGGCCGCCTGCAGAGTGGGCACACAGCTCTCATCGCGGCCCACCGCTGGATGCAGCCAAAGCAGAAGCGATGGAAGCACGAGGAGACGCAGGCTGCATTGTTGACTTCTCCCAGGCAGATGGGGCATGGGTCGTCTTCCGATGCCTCCGACTGCCCTGCCCGCTGCAGCTGGCTCCCGCTGGCCGTCACGGCAGAGCCACTCTCCTCCAGAGCTTCCTCAGCGTCCGACACCATGTCCTGCAAAGACAGACGTGCAACGTGCCTGAGCTTACAACACGCTAGGGGAAGAGAAAAGCAGAGAAGACCCAAGCAAGCAATGGGAGAGGGGAGGTCAGGGCCTCCCAAAGGGTCTCCTAGAGGGCTGAAAAGCAACAGCCACAGCAGTAGCCCTGTGGGGCAGCCAGCCCCATGGGCTGCCCTCCACACCTGCCGCCTCGGCTGCCGCCAGGCACGCTGCCCGCCAGTCCCAGACCCCTGCCCCGGCTCCCAGGTGACCAGCAGGGCTTGAGCTAGCAGGGGGTACCTGAAGGAGGAGGTGCTCAGGGAAGACAGAGGAACTCACTGGGAGTCTTCAGGGGGGCCTGTGGCCCTGGGGCAACCTCTGTGTGGGACCCCCAGCACCCCACAGCCGAGCAGTGGGGAGAGGAGCACGGGAAGGCGTGGCCTAGGCTCACTGTCCAGAGCTGCTGCTCTCCTCAAAGCCGAGACTCAAGTCCAAGCCCACGGTCCTGCTCAAGTGCGCACGCCGTGCGTGTGCACCACAAGAGCCCTGAGCAAAATGCACCAGGACAGCGATGGGGCCTGCTAAAGAGCAGTGAGGTCACGGGCAGTCACAGGTGCTCCATGGTGACATCACAGGGGTCTCTGGGGCTGCCCCCCAACCGCTGCCCAGCAAGGATGGCAAACATCCCAAGGGGCAAAGCCCCTGCTTCACAGGATGTTAGCCATCTTCATGTGGCCTTGCCTTGTGGTGGGCTGGGGTTCTACCTCAGGCTTGTCAGGTCCTGTGATGAGAGGCTGGTGCCCCTGAGCACAAGGGCCCGGCAATGGGCAGCCCAGCAATGCAGGCAGGGAACCCTGCTGACTTCCTTGGACCAAACAGAGCACCCTGTTCACTCATGCTTAAGTGAGCCCAGCAGAGGCCCACCAGGATGCTGAGAGAACTGGAGCACCTCCTCTGCAAGGAGAGCCTGAGGGGTGGGACTGTTTCTGCCTGGAGAAGAAAAGGCTTTGGGGAAACTTCAGGGCAGCCTTCTCCTACCTATGGCGTTGTACATGGGGAAGACAGAGCCAGGCTCTCAACATGAGAGACAGTGGGCATACATTGAAACAAGACAAGTTCTGACTGGATATAAAGGGAAACTTTCTTCTCCATGGGAGCAGTCGAGAGTGGAACATGTTGTCCAGAGAGGCTGTGCAGTCTGCCTCCTTGGACGTTTTCAAGACCAGGCTTGAGAAATCCCTGAGCCACATGGTCTGACCTCCTCAGTGATGCTGCTTTGAGCAGACAGTTGCACTGGGGACCTCCTGGTGTCCTTTCCAACCTGAATTTTCCTATGAGCCTATGATTACCCTTCTTTTCCCACACTGCTTCCTCTCCTATCCAGCTAGGCCCATCCCATTCCTCCCACCTTTGGTCCTTCCCCAAGACATCCTGAGATGAGTGTCATACATTTCCACAAGCCCCTGAACAACATCCCCTCATAACATTTGTGCAACCCCAAATCACAGAATCATGGAATAGTTTGGGTTGGAAGGGACCTCTAAAGGTCATCTAGTCCAACTCCCCTGCCGTGGGCAGGGACATCTTCCACTAGATCAGGTTGCTCAGAGCCCCGTCCAACCTGACCTCGAATGTTTCCAGGCATCCACCACCTCTCTGGGCAACCTGTGCCAGTGTTTCACCACCCTCAGCATAAAAAATGTCTTACTTATATCCAGTCTCAATCTACCTCCCTTTAGTTTAAAGCCATTCACCCTTGTCCTGTCGCAACAGGCCCTGCTAAAATGTTTGCTGCCATCTTTTTTAGAAGCCCCCTTTAAGTACTGATAGGCTGCAATAAGGTCTCCCTGAAGCCTTCTCTTCTCTAGGCTGAACAACCCCAACTCTCTCAGCCTTTCTTCATAGGAGAGGTGTTCCATCCCCTGATCATTTCTGTGGCCCTCCTCTGGACCTGCTCCAACAGGTCCGTGTCTTTCTTATGCTGAGGGCTCCAGAGCTGGACACAGCTGGATCCCACTCCAGGTGGGGTCTCACCAGAGCAGAGTGAGGGGCAGAATCACCTCCCTCGACCTGCTGGCCACGCTGCTTTGGATGCAGCCCAGGATAAAGGAAACTTAGGGAAAAAGAGAGAAGAAAGACTAAGGACAGTCCATCATTGGAGACAGTCAAAACTCAGCTGAACGAGGCCCTGAGTAACATACATAGTAAGATGCAGAAGTAAGTCTTGCTTTAAGCAAGGGCTGGGCTAGATGACTGTGAAAGATCCCTTCGTATCTCAGTTATCCTATCATTATAACCTAAAGATGCTATCGTAGCTTATACAGAACCCATAAAAAATGTTAAGATCTGAAGGTTATTCTGGTCCAAGCTTTATGAAAAGACATTGTTGAGAAGACTGCCAAGTCTTGAAATAACTCCTCAATAAACTTACTCTCTGTGCAAGGCACTGGGCACTGCCTGCTTGGGCAACAGCTCTGCAAAAAGTCCCCAGTGCTCTGGGGACAGTGCCACCCTGAGGCTGGCAGCAGTAAGGGCAAGCAGCATCCGGCCTTGTAGAAGTAGAAGCACAGCTAGGAGATGGAGGGACATGATGATCCCCCTCAATTCCATGCATGACTCTGCTCCTCCGAGGGCTGTCAGGGGAGAAGGACTCTCCCTGTGTCACCGGTGGGAAAGCCTCAGAGATGACAGAATGGTTGAGGTTGTCAGGGACCTCTGGAGATCGTCTGGTCCAACCCCCTTGCTCAAGCAGGACCACCTAGAGCCGCTTGCCCAGGACCATGTCCAGACAGCTTTTGAGGATCTTCAAGGATGGAGACTCCACAACCTCCCTGGGCAACCTGCTCTTGTGCTCATTCACCCTCACAGGGAAAAAGGGTTTCCTTATGTTCAGGAGGAACCTCCTGTGTTTCGGTTTGTGCCCATTACCTGTCAGTGGGCACCACTGGAAAGAATCTGGCTCTGTCGTCTTTGCACCCTCCCTTCAGCTCAGTGCAATCTCCCCAAGACTTCTCTTCTCCAGGCTGAACAGTCTCAGCTCTCTGAGCCTTTTCTCTTATGGGAGATTCTCCAGTCCCTTCATCATCTTAGTGGCCCTTCTCTAGACTCCATCTCCAGTATGTCCATCTCTCTCTGGTACTGGGGATCCGAGAACTGGACATGCTGCTCCAGAGGTGGCCGCACCAATGTTGAGGAGAGAGGAAAGATCACCTCCCTTGATGTGTGGTTAAGAGTCCTCCTAATGCAGCCCAGGATACTGCTGGCCTTCTTTGAGGCAAGAGCACATTGCTGGCTTATGTTTTTGGGTCCATCAGGATCCCCGGGTACTCTTCTTCAGAGCTGAGATGGGTCACCCACAGAAATGCTGTGCAGGGGTATTGTACGCTGACAGGGGTTGCTGCCTCCAGGGCTGGGGGAGACTTTGCAGGATGCAGGGCAAGAGCATTTGTCACTCGCAGAGGCGATCAGCTCCAGTGCAGATGCGTCCTGCAGCAGAGCGGCGGATCGCGGCGTGCAGGGTGGTGTTCCTGAGCCAGGGAAAATCCAGGGGAGCGCAGGGACCTGCCGGGAGCCAGCAGCTCTCACCAGGGCGGCTGACGAGGTGTAGGCGGGGCCAGGAGTAATGACGGCCACCCCACTCCCACAAAAGGCAGCCCCAGGGAGCGCTAGTGACCAGGAGCGCTGCGAATAGGATGGGCAAACAGGGCGTGGCGCATCAGCTAGGGCGTGGCACGGCAGTTTGCGTGGCAGTTCACACAGGAGGGTGCCTCTTCGAGGGAGGGGCATTCCACGGGCCGAGTGGGAGACTTGGAGCACACATAACCCCAGCAACCAGGCACTGTTCTGTGAGCATTGGCAAAGGTCAAGGGCACTCATCCTGCCTGACCCTCAAGGCACACACAGAAGGGAGGGGGGCCAATAATGCAGAAGAATGGGCGGTTGCAATGGCAAGGACCAGCAGGAGGAAGAGACTTCCTCCGAAGCCTGAGGTGCCCTTGCAGAACCGCTTCACCGCTCTGCAGGCAGAAGAAGAAAGACCCATCACACCAGGAGAAGCGCTGGAGCTGAGTAATGCAGCCCGATCTGCCCCCCGTATAACAACCAGCGCAACTATGGAAAGGCAACGCGTGATATTAGCAGGTGACTCTCTGAGAGGTACGGAGGCACCCATTTGCTGACCTGACACACTCTCTAGAGAGGTGTGCTGCTTACCAGGGGCTCGCATCAGGGATGTCACTGAGAGGCTACCAAGCCTCATACAATCCACTTACTATTATCTGCTGCTGCTGTTTCACGTGGGCACCAGTGACACAGCCAGGAGCAGTCTGAGGACTATCAAGGAGGACTAGAGAGCCCTGGCAGTGGCGGTAAGGGATTCCGGAGTGCAGGCAGTTTTTTCATCAGTCCTGCCGGTCAAAGGGAAGGGGTTTGGAAGGGCCAGTCGAATCTGGCAAATCAGCAAATGGTTACGGGACTGGTGCCACAGCCAGGGGTTCGGCTACTTAGACCGTGGGACTCGCTTTGAGAAACCTGGTCTACTGGGGGCTGACGGGGTCCATCTGTCAGAGAAGGGGAAGAGCATCTTCGGTCGTAGGCTTGCCAAGCTGGTGAAGAGGGCTTTAAACTAGAGATGCCGGGGGAGGGGAACCTCAATCCATCCCACTCCTACCAGTTTGATGCCAGTGCCAGTGACAGATGCCCAGAGCCTGGAGAAGGAACACAGGTCAGCAGGAGAGCGCCTGAAGAGCAGCACAAAGGAACTCCAGCCAGTAAGACAGCTTCAACGGGGGCCCACCTTAAATGCCTCTATGCAAACGCACGTTGCATGGGGAATAAACAAGAGGAGATAGAGACGTGCGCACGCCTGCAGGGCTATGACCTTATTGGCATCACGGAGACGTGGTGGGGTGGCTCCTATGACTGGAGTGTTGGGATGGAGGGATACAGGGTCTTTAGGAAGAACAGGCAGGGGAGATGAGGAGGGGGTGTCGCCCTCTTACGTCAATGACCAGCTGGAGTGCATGGGGATGGATGAGGAGCCGACCAAGAGCTTATGGGTCAGGATTAAAGGGAGGGCAGGGACAGGTGACATTACAGTGGGGGTCTGTTACAGGCCACCCGACCAGGAAGACCGAGCTGATGAGGCCCTCTATAGACAGATAGGAGCAGCCTCATGTTCACAAGCCCTGGTCCTCATGGGGGACTTCAACCACCCCGATATCTGCTGGAGGGACAACATGGCAGGGCATAAGCAATCGGGGAGGTTCCTGGAATGCGTTGATGATAACTTCCTTCTCCAAGTGGTAGAGGAGCCAACGATGAGAGGTGCTACGCTGGACCTTGTTCTCACCAACAAGGAGGGGCTGGTGGGGAATGTGAAGCTCAAGGGCAGCCTGGGCTGCAGCTGCACAAAATGGTGGAGTTCAAGATCCTCAGGGCACTGAGGAGGGCGCACAGCAAGCTCGCTACCCTGGACTTCAGGAGAGCAGACTTTGGCCTCTCCTGGTATCAGTACAGGCTGGGGGATGAAGGGATTGAGAGCAGCCCTGCCGAGAAGGACTTGGGGGTACTGGTGGATGAAAAGCTGGACATGAGCCAGCAATGTGTGCTCGCAGCCCAGAAGGCCAATTGTATCCTAGGCTGCATCAAAAGGAGCATGGCCAGCAGATTGAAGGAGGTGATTCTGTCCCTCTTAGACTTCTGTCTAAGGGGACTGAAGATCATCGCTACCACTCTCATCCTTCATAGTGGTAGCTCTAATGGATAGACTTTTAAATGACACTTTTCAGAGTCATTTCCTTTCTTACTGGGATCATAACAGACCGGTTCCTCCTGGTGCAAAACACAGACTCATGAGGGCTGCTTCTCCAACCCAGTTCCTCCACACATTAGGCCTGTGTCCTGGTTTCAGCAGGGATAGAGTTAATTTCCTTCTTAGTAGCTGGTACAGTGCTGTGTTTTGGATTTAGGGCTAGAACAATGTTGGTAACACAGGGATGTTTTAGTTGTTGCTAGGTAGTGCTTACACTAGTCAAGGACTTTTCAGTTTCCCATGCTCTACCGACTGAGAAGGCTGCAGGTGCACAAGAAGCTGGGAGGGGGCACAGCCAGGACAGCTGACCCAAACTGGCCAAAGGGATATTGCACACCATATGACGTCATGCTCAGCATATAAAGCTGGGGGAAGAAGAAGGAAGGGGGGAACATTCGGAGTGATGGTGTTTGTCTTCCCAAGTAACCATTAGGCATGATGGAGCCCTGCTTTCCTGGAGATGGCTGAACACCTGCCTGCCGATGGGAAGTAGGGAATGGATTCCTTGGTTTGCTTTGCTTGCGTGCGCGGATTTTGCTTTACCTATTAAACTGTCTTTATCTCAACCCACGAGTTTTCTCACTTTTACCCTTCTGATTCTCTCCCCCATCCCACCGGGGGGGAGTGAGCGAGCGAGCGGCTGTGTGGTGCTTAGTTGCCGGCTGAGGTTAAACCACTACAGCCTGTGAAAAAATCGTGCTTTGCTTGAATAGCAGCCTCCTTGCGGATTGATACTGAAATCCCGGATGCTCCGGGTATGGAGCTTTGTTTTCCTGACAGGGATCAAATCAAGGCAAAGGGCTGAACAAAAGGGCCTCATTCCCCTGGAGTGGTTTTTCAGAACCAGTGATGGGGTTTGGGGTTGGAGGAGTTGGGGCTGCTGTGGTAGAGAGGTGTCACAGAAAGGCTCAGGCTGGTGTAACTGGAGGATGACAGGGGCCATTTGGGTGCGGAGGCACCAGCAGGAGGACCCAGCAGGGACAGGGCTGTCAGCCAGACAGTGGTCACAGCACCTGGATGAGCAGGTCTTCAGGACTCGCAGCCTGGCTGCTGCTCAATGGACTTGGACACCCCGGCCCCGGTGCTTGGAAGGAGATGCTGGGAGAGTAGGAGCGACGCCTGCTCTCTTACGTTAAATAATATGACCGCGTGCTCCAGGAAATTCTCTTACGTTGTTGTGTCAATGTTGGAAAAGCATTGCCTGCAATGGGTTGTTCTTTGGTTTTGAAAAAACACCCCATGAAAAGCAACTGGATGTTTATTGGAACTGGGTGTTTATTGGGCTCTCCGAAAGGAGAGCTGGACATGCAGGGGTGGCAGCACCAGCGTGCCGATGTGGACGTAGGCTCCATCCCCAAGGCTGACCACGCGCTCCCCTGCACTCGGTGGGGTTCGTGCCCAAGAAGTGCTGGGTACAGGAGCCTGCTGGGAGGTGGTGTTTGGGGGCACCGGATCTCTGTCACCCCTCGACGCTCGGTCGCTCCTCACAGGCCTCCTCCTCCTCCTCCGAGCTGGGATGCTGTTGTTTATGGCAGATCTGTCCAGGACGTAGCGCCGCCGCGGGGATCTGCTCCGGGACCTCTCCCTAGCCCCATGCCTCTCATGGCAGGCAGGAGAGCCAACTCCGTCCTCCTCTTCCTCTTCGTCATCTGCTGGCAGCGCCCGCAGGACACGATCGAAAGGCCGCCTGCAGAGTGGGCACACAGCTCTCATCGCGGCCCACCGCTGGATGCAGCCAAAGCAGAAGCGATGGAAGCACGAGGAGACGCAGGCTGCATTGTTGACTTCTCCCAGGCAGATGGGGCATGGGTCGTCTTCCGATGCCTCCGACTGCCCTGCCCGCTGCAGCTGGCTCCCGCTGGCCGTCACGGCAGAGCCACTCTCCTCCAGAGCTTCCTCAGCGTCCGACACCATGTCCTGCAAAGACAGACGTGCAACGTGCCTGAGCTTACAACACGCTAGGGGAAGAGAAAAGCAGAGAAGACCCAAGCAAGCAATGGGAGAGGGGAGGTCAGGGCCTCCCAAAGGGTCTCCTAGAGGGCTGAAAAGCAACAGCCACAGCAGTAGCCCTGTGGGGCAGCCAGCCCCATGGGCTGCCCTCCACACCTGCCGCCTCGGCTGCCGCCAGGCACGCTGCCCGCCAGTCCCAGACCCCTGCCCCGGCTCCCAGGTGACCAGCAGGGCTTGAGCTAGCAGGGGGTACCTGAAGGAGGAGGTGCTCAGGGAAGACAGAGGAACTCACTGGGAGTCTTCAGGGGGGCCTGTGGCCCTGGGGCAACCTCTGTGTGGGACCCCCAGCACCCCACAGCCGAGCAGTGGGGAGAGGAGCACGGGAAGGCGTGGCCTAGGCTCACTGTCCAGAGCTGCTGCTCTCCTCAAAGCCGAGACTCAAGTCCAAGCCCACGGTCCTGCTCAAGTGCGCACGCCGTGCGTGTGCACCACAAGAGCCCTGAGCAAAATGCACCAGGACAGCGATGGGGCCTGCTAAAGAGCAGTGAGGTCACGGGCAGTCACAGGTGCTCCATGGTGACATCACAGGGGTCTCTGGGGCTGCCCCCCAACCGCTGCCCAGCAAGGATGGCAAACATCCCAAGGGGCAAAGCCCCTGCTTCACAGGATGTTAGCCATCTTCATGTGGCCTTGCCTTGTGGTGGGCTGGGGTTCTACCTCAGGCTTGTCAGGTCCTGTGATGAGAGGCTGGTGCCCCTGAGCACAAGGGCCCGGCAATGGGCAGCCCAGCAATGCAGGCAGGGAACCCTGCTGACTTCCTTGGACCAAACAGAGCACCCTGTTCACTCATGCTTAAGTGAGCCCAGCAGAGGCCCACCAGGATGCTGAGAGAACTGGAGCACCTCCTCTGCAAGGAGAGCCTGAGGGGTGGGACTGTTTCTGCCTGGAGAAGAAAAGGCTTTGGGGAAACTTCAGGGCAGCCTTCTCCTACCTATGGCGTTGTACATGGGGAAGACAGAGCCAGGCTCTCAACATGAGAGACAGTGGGCATACATTGAAACAAGACAAGTTCTGACTGGATATAAAGGGAAACTTTCTTCTCCATGGGAGCAGTCGAGAGTGGAACATGTTGTCCAGAGAGGCTGTGCAGTCTGCCTCCTTGGACGTTTTCAAGACCAGGCTTGAGAAATCCCTGAGCCACATGGTCTGACCTCCTCAGTGATGCTGCTTTGAGCAGACAGTTGCACTGGGGACCTCCTGGTGTCCTTTCCAACCTGAATTTTCCTATGAGCCTATGATTACCCTTCTTTTCCCACACTGCTTCCTCTCCTATCCAGCTAGGCCCATCCCATTCCTCCCACCTTTGGTCCTTCCCCAAGACATCCTGAGATGAGTGTCATACATTTCCACAAGCCCCTGAACAACATCCCCTCATAACATTTGTGCAACCCCAAATCACAGAATCATGGAATAGTTTGGGTTGGAAGGGACCTCTAAAGGTCATCTAGTCCAACTCCCCTGCCGTGGGCAGGGACATCTTCCACTAGATCAGGTTGCTCAGAGCCCCGTCCAACCTGACCTCGAATGTTTCCAGGCATCCACCACCTCTCTGGGCAACCTGTGCCAGTGTTTCACCACCCTCAGCATAAAAAATGTCTTACTTATATCCAGTCTCAATCTACCTCCCTTTAGTTTAAAGCCATTCACCCTTGTCCTGTCGCAACAGGCCCTGCTAAAATGTTTGCTGCCATCTTTTTTAGAAGCCCCCTTTAAGTACTGATAGGCTGCAATAAGGTCTCCCTGAAGCCTTCTCTTCTCTAGGCTGAACAACCCCAACTCTCTCAGCCTTTCTTCATAGGAGAGGTGTTCCATCCCCTGATCATTTCTGTGGCCCTCCTCTGGACCTGCTCCAACAGGTCCGTGTCTTTCTTATGCTGAGGGCTCCAGAGCTGGACACAGCTGGATCCCACTCCAGGTGGGGTCTCACCAGAGCAGAGTGAGGGGCAGAATCACCTCCCTCGACCTGCTGGCCACGCTGCTTTGGATGCAGCCCAGGATAAAGGAAACTTAGGGAAAAAGAGAGAAGAAAGACTAAGGACAGTCCATCATTGGAGACAGTCAAAACTCAGCTGAACGAGGCCCTGAGTAACATACATAGTAAGATGCAGAAGTAAGTCTTGCTTTAAGCAAGGGCTGGGCTAGATGACTGTGAAAGATCCCTTCGTATCTCAGTTATCCTATCATTATAACCTAAAGATGCTATCGTAGCTTATACAGAACCCATAAAAAATGTTAAGATCTGAAGGTTATTCTGGTCCAAGCTTTATGAAAAGACATTGTTGAGAAGACTGCCAAGTCTTGAAATAACTCCTCAATAAACTTACTCTCTGTGCAAGGCACTGGGCACTGCCTGCTTGGGCAACAGCTCTGCAAAAAGTCCCCAGTGCTCTGGGGACAGTGCCACCCTGAGGCTGGCAGCAGTAAGGGCAAGCAGCATCCGGCCTTGTAGGAGTAGAAGCACAGCTAGGAGATGGAGGGACATGATGATCCCCCTCAATTCCATGCATGACTCTGCTCCTCCGAGGGCTGTCAGGGGAGAAGGACTCTCCCTGTGTCACCGGTGGGAAAGCCTCAGAGATGACAGAATGGTTGAGGTTGTCAGGGACCTCTGGAGATCGTCTGGTCCAACCCCCTTGCTCAAGCAGGACCACCTAGAGCCGCTTGCCCAGGACCATGTCCAGACAGCTTTTGAGGATCTTCAAGGATGGAGACTCCACAACCTCCCTGGGCAACCTGCTCTTGTGCTCATTCACCCTCACAGGGAAAAAGGGTTTCCTTATGTTCAGGAGGAACCTCCTGTGTTTCGGTTTGTGCCCATTACCTGTCAGTGGGCACCACTGGAAAGAATCTGGCTCTGTCGTCTTTGCACCCTCCCTTCAGCTCAGTGCAATCTCCCCAAGACTTCTCTTCTCCAGGCTGAACAGTCTCAGCTCTCTGAGCCTTTTCTCTTATGGGAGATTCTCCAGTCCCTTCATCATCTTAGTGGCCCTTCTCTAGACTCCATCTCCAGTATGTCCATCTCTCTCTGGTACTGGGGATCCGAGAACTGGACATGCTGCTCCAGAGGTGGCCGCACCAATGTTGAGGAGAGAGGAAAGATCACCTCCCTTGATGTGTGGTTAAGAGTCCTCCTAATGCAGCCCAGGATACTGCTGGCCTTCTTTGAGGCAAGAGCACATTGCTGGCTTATGTTTTTGGGTCCATCAGGATCCCCGGGTACTCTTCTTCAGAGCTGAGATGGGTCACCCACAGAAATGCTGTGCAGGGGTATTGTACGCTGACAGGGGTTGCTGCCTCCAGGGCTGGGGGAGACTTTGCAGGATGCAGGGCAAGAGCATTTGTCACTCGCAGAGGCGATCAGCTCCAGTGCAGATGCGTCCTGCAGCAGAGCGGCGGATCGCGGCGTGCAGGGTGGTGTTCCTGAGCCAGGGAAAATCCAGGGGAGCGCAGGGACCTGCCGGGAGCCAGCAGCTCTCACCAGGGCGGCTGACGAGGTGTAGGCGGGGCCAGGAGTAATGACGGCCACCCCACTCCCACAAAAGGCAGCCCCAGGGAGCGCTAGTGACCAGGAGCGCTGCGAATAGGATGGGCAAACAGGGCGTGGCGCATCAGCTAGGGCGTGGCACGGCAGTTTGCGTGGCAGTTCACACAGGAGGGTGCCTCTTCGAGGGAGGGGCATTCCACGGGCCGAGTGGGAGACTTGGAGCACACATAACCCCAGCAACCAGGCACTGTTCTGTGAGCATTGGCAAAGGTCAAGGGCACTCATCCTGCCTGACCCTCAAGGCACACACAGAAGGGAGGGGGGCCAATAATGCAGAAGAATGGGCGGTTGCAATGGCAAGGACCAGCAGGAGGAAGAGACTTCCTCCGAAGCCTGAGGTGCCCTTGCAGAACCGCTTCACCGCTCTGCAGGCAGAAGAAGAAAGACCCATCACACCAGGAGAAGCGCTGGAGCTGAGTAATGCAGCCCGATCTGCCCCCCGTATAACAACCAGCGCAACTATGGAAAGGCAACGCGTGATATTAGCAGGTGACTCTCTGAGAGGTACGGAGGCACCCATTTGCTGACCTGACACACTCTCTAGAGAGGTGTGCTGCTTACCAGGGGCTCGCATCAGGGATGTCACTGAGAGGCTACCAAGCCTCATACAATCCACTTACTATTATCTGCTGCTGCTGTTTCACGTGGGCACCAGTGACACAGCCAGGAGCAGTCTGAGGACTATCAAGGAGGACTAGAGAGCCCTGGCAGTGGCGGTAAGGGATTCCGGAGTGCAGGCAGTTTTTTCATCAGTCCTGCCGGTCAAAGGGAAGGGGTTTGGAAGGGCCAGTCGAATCTGGCAAATCAGCAAATGGTTACGGGACTGGTGCCACAGCCAGGGGTTCGGCTACTTAGACCGTGGGACTCGCTTTGAGAAACCTGGTCTACTGGGGGCTGACGGGGTCCATCTGTCAGAGAAGGGGAAGAGCATCTTCGGTCGTAGGCTTGCCAAGCTGGTGAAGAGGGCTTTAAACTAGAGATGCCGGGGGAGGGGAACCTCAATCCATCCCACTCCTACCAGTTTGATGCCAGTGCCAGTGACAGATGCCCAGAGCCTGGAGAAGGAACACAGGTCAGCAGGAGAGCGCCTGAAGAGCAGCACAAAGGAACTCCAGCCAGTAAGACAGCTTCAACGGGGGCCCACCTTAAATGCCTCTATGCAAACGCACGTTGCATGGGGAATAAACAAGAGGAGATAGAGACGTGCGCACGCCTGCAGGGCTATGACCTTATTGGCATCACGGAGACGTGGTGGGGTGGCTCCTATGACTGGAGTGTTGGGATGGAGGGATACAGGGTCTTTAGGAAGAACAGGCAGGGGAGATGAGGAGGGGGTGTCGCCCTCTTACGTCAATGACCAGCTGGAGTGCATGGGGATGGATGAGGAGCCGACCAAGAGCTTATGGGTCAGGATTAAAGGGAGGGCAGGGACAGGTGACATTACAGTGGGGGTCTGTTACAGGCCACCCGACCAGGAAGACCGAGCTGATGAGGCCCTCTATAGACAGATAGGAGCAGCCTCATGTTCACAAGCCCTGGTCCTCATGGGGGACTTCAACCACCCCGATATCTGCTGGAGGGACAACATGGCAGGGCATAAGCAATCGGGGAGGTTCCTGGAATGCGTTGATGATAACTTCCTTCTCCAAGTGGTAGAGGAGCCAACGATGAGAGGTGCTACGCTGGACCTTGTTCTCACCAACAAGGAGGGGCTGGTGGGGAATGTGAAGCTCAAGGGCAGCCTGGGCTGCAGCTGCACAAAATGGTGGAGTTCAAGATCCTCAGGGCACTGAGGAGGGCGCACAGCAAGCTCGCTACCCTGGACTTCAGGAGAGCAGACTTTGGCCTCTCCTGGTATCAGTACAGGCTGGGGGATGAAGGGATTGAGAGCAGCCCTGCCGAGAAGGACTTGGGGGTACTGGTGGATGAAAAGCTGGACATGAGCCAGCAATGTGTGCTCGCAGCCCAGAAGGCCAATTGTATCCTAGGCTGCATCAAAAGGAGCATGGCCAGCAGATTGAAGGAGGTGATTCTGTCCCTCTTAGACTTCTGTCTAAGGGGACTGAAGATCATCGCTACCACTCTCATCCTTCATAGTGGTAGCTCTAATGGATAGACTTTTAAATGACACTTTTCAGAGTCATTTCCTTTCTTACTGGGATCATAACAGACCGGTTCCTCCTGGTGCAAAACACAGACTCATGAGGGCTGCTTCTCCAACCCAGTTCCTCCACACATTAGGCCTGTGTCCTGGTTTCAGCAGGGATAGAGTTAATTTCCTTCTTAGTAGCTGGTACAGTGCTGTGTTTTGGATTTAGGGCTAGAACAATGTTGGTAACACAGGGATGTTTTAGTTGTTGCTAGGTAGTGCTTACACTAGTCAAGGACTTTTCAGTTTCCCATGCTCTACCGACTGAGAAGGCTGCAGGTGCACAAGAAGCTGGGAGGGGGCACAGCCAGGACAGCTGACCCAAACTGGCCAAAGGGATATTGCACACCATATGACGTCATGCTCAGCATATAAAGCTGGGGGAAGAAGAAGGAAGGGGGGAACATTCGGAGTGATGGTGTTTGTCTTCCCAAGTAACCATTAGGCATGATGGAGCCCTGCTTTCCTGGAGATGGCTGAACACCTGCCTGCCGATGGGAAGTAGGGAATGGATTCCTTGGTTTGCTTTGCTTGCGTGCGCGGATTTTGCTTTACCTATTAAACTGTCTTTATCTCAACCCACGAGTTTTCTCACTTTTACCCTTCTGATTCTCTCCCCCATCCCACCGGGGGGGAGTGAGCGAGCGAGCGGCTGTGTGGTGCTTAGTTGCCGGCTGAGGTTAAACCACTACAGCCTGTGAAAAAATCGTGCTTTGCTTGAATAGCAGCCTCCTTGCGGATTGATACTGAAATCCCGGATGCTCCGGGTATGGAGCTTTGTTTTCCTGACAGGGATCAAATCAAGGCAAAGGGCTGAACAAAAGGGCCTCATTCCCCTGGAGTGGTTTTTCAGAACCAGTGATGGGGTTTGGGGTTGGAGGAGTTGGGGCTGCTGTGGTAGAGAGGTGTCACAGAAAGGCTCAGGCTGGTGTAACTGGAGGATGACAGGGGCCATTTGGGTGCGGAGGCACCAGCAGGAGGACCCAGCAGGGACAGGGCTGTCAGCCAGACAGTGGTCACAGCACCTGGATTAGCAGGTCTTCAGGACTCGCAGCCTGGCTGCTGCTCAATGGACTTGGACACCCCGGCCCCGGTGCTTGGAAGGAGATGCTGGGAGAGTAGGAGCGACGCCTGCTCTCTTACGTTAAATAATATGACCGCGTGCTCCAGGAAATTCTCTTACGCTGTTGTGTCAATGTTGGAAAAGCATTGCCTGCAATGGGTTGTTCTTTGGTTTTGAAAAAACACCCCATGAAAAGCAACTGGATGTTTATTGGAACTGGGTGTTTATTGGGCTCTCCGAAAGGAGAGCTGGACATGCAGGGGTGGCAGCACCAGCGTGCCGATGTGGACGTAGGCTCCATCCCCAAGGCTGACCACGCGCTCCCCTGCGCTCGGTGGGGTTCGTGCCCAAGAAGTGCTGGGTACAGGAGCCTGCTGGGAGGTGGTGTTTGGGGGCACCGGATCTCTGTCACCCCTCGACGCTCGGTCGCTCCTCACAGGCCTCCTCCTCCTCCTCCGAGCTGGGATGCTGTTGTTTATGGCAGATCTGTCCAGGACGTAGCGCCGCCGCGGGGATCTGCTCCGGGACCTCTCCCTAGCCCCATGCCTCTCATGGCAGGCAGGAGAGCCAACTCCGTCCTCCTCTTCCTCTTCGTCATCTGCTGGCAGCGCCCGCAGGACACGATCGAAAGGCCGCCTGCAGAGTGGGCACACAGCTCTCATCGCGGCCCACCGCTGGATGCAGCCAAAGCAGAAGCGATGGAAGCACGAGGAGACGCAGGCTGCATTGTTGACTTCTCCCAGGCAGATGGGGCATGGGTCGTCTTCCGATGCCTCCGACTGCCCTGCCCGCTGCAGCTGGCTCCCGCTGGCCGTCACGGCAGAGCCACTCTCCTCCAGAGCTTCCTCAGCGTCCGACACCATGTCCTGCAAAGACAGACGTGCAACGTGCCTGAGCTTACAACACGCTAGGGGAAGAGAAAAGCAGAGAAGACCCAAGCAAGCAATGGGAGAGGGGAGGTCAGGGCCTCCCAAAGGGTCTCCTAGAGGGCTGAAAAGCAACAGCCACAGCAGTAGCCCTGTGGGGCAGCCAGCCCCATGGGCTGCCCTCCACACCTGCCGCCTCGGCTGCCGCCAGGCACGCTGCCCGCCAGTCCCAGACCCCTGCCCCGGCTCCCAGGTGACCAGCAGGGCTTGAGCTAGCAGGGGGTACCTGAAGGAGGAGGTGCTCAGGGAAGACAGAGGAACTCACTGGGAGTCTTCAGGGGGGCCTGTGGCCCTGGGGCAACCTCTGTGTGGGACCCCCAGCACCCCACAGCCGAGCAGTGGGGAGAGGAGCACGGGAAGGCGTGGCCTAGGCTCACTGTCCAGAGCTGCTGCTCTCCTCAAAGCCGAGACTCAAGTCCAAGCCCACGGTCCTGCTCAAGTGCGCACGCCGTGCGTGTGCACCACAAGAGCCCTGAGCAAAATGCACCAGGACAGCGATGGGGCCTGCTAAAGAGCAGTGAGGTCACGGGCAGTCACAGGTGCTCCATGGTGACATCACAGGGGTCTCTGGGGCTGCCCCCCAACCGCTGCCCAGCAAGGATGGCAAACATCCCAAGGGGCAAAGCCCCTGCTTCACAGGATGTTAGCCATCTTCATGTGGCCTTGCCTTGTGGTGGGCTGGGGTTCTACCTCAGGCTTGTCAGGTCCTGTGATGAGAGGCTGGTGCCCCTGAGCACAAGGGCCCGGCAATGGGCAGCCCAGCAATGCAGGCAGGGAACCCTGCTGACTTCCTTGGACCAAACAGAGCACCCTGTTCACTCATGCTTAAGTGAGCCCAGCAGAGGCCCACCAGGATGCTGAGAGAACTGGAGCACCTCCTCTGCAAGGAGAGCCTGAGGGGTGGGACTGTTTCTGCCTGGAGAAGAAAAGGCTTTGGGGAAACTTCAGGGCAGCCTTCTCCTACCTATGGCGTTGTACATGGGGAAGACAGAGCCAGGCTCTCAACATGAGAGACAGTGGGCATACATTGAAACAAGACAAGTTCTGACTGGATATAAAGGGAAACTTTCTTCTCCATGGGAGCAGTCGAGAGTGGAACATGTTGTCCAGAGAGGCTGTGCAGTCTGCCTCCTTGGACGTTTTCAAGACCAGGCTTGAGAAATCCCTGAGCCACATGGTCTGACCTCCTCAGTGATGCTGCTTTGAGCAGACAGTTGCACTGGGGACCTCCTGGTGTCCTTTCCAACCTGAATTTTCCTATGAGCCTATGATTACCCTTCTTTTCCCCACACTGCTTCCTCTCCTATCCAGCTAGGCCCATCCCATTCCTCCCACCTTTGGTCCTTCCCCAAGACATCCTGAGATGAGTGTCATACATTTCCACAAGCCCCTGAACAACATCCCCTCATAACATTTGTGCAACCCCAAATCACAGAATCATGGAATAGTTTGGGTTGGAAGGGACCTCTAAAGGTCATCTAGTCCAACTCCCCTGCCGTGGGCAGGGACATCTTCCACTAGATCAGGTTGCTCAGAGCCCCGTCCAACCTGACCTCGAATGTTTCCAGGCATCCACCACCTCTCTGGGCAACCTGTGCCAGTGTTTCACCACCCTCAGCATAAAAAATGTCTTACTTATATCCAGTCTCAATCTACCTCCCTTTAGTTTAAAGCCATTCACCCTTGTCCTGTCGCAACAGGCCCTGCTAAAATGTTTGCTGCCATCTTTTTTAGAAGCCCCCTTTAAGTACTGATAGGCTGCAATAAGGTCTCCCTGAAGCCTTCTCTTCTCTAGGCTGAACAACCCCAACTCTCTCAGCCTTTCTTCATAGGAGAGGTGTTCCATCCCCTGATCATTTTTGTGGCCCTCCTCTGGACCTGCTCCAACAGGTCCGTTTTTGTCTTTCTTATGCTGAGGGCTCC
>NW_027472339.1:0-36017 GCF_965638725.1 Aptenodytes patagonicus | reverse complement strand
GGAAGGTCAGTGACGGGAAGTTCGGGGAAGGGAAGGGAAGGTCGGGGAAGGTCGGGGAAGGTCGGGGGAAGGGAAGGGAAGGGAAGGGAAGGGAAGGGAAGGGAAGGGAAGGGAAGGGAAGGGAAGGGAAGGGAAGGGAAGGGAAGGGAAGGGAAGGGAAGGGAAGGGAAGGGAAATCAGGGAAGGTCAGGGAATGGAAGGTCGGGGAAGGTCAGCGAAGGCAAGGTCAGGGAAGGTCAAGGAACGTCATGTAAGGCAAGGTCAAGGAAGGTCAGGTAAGGTCAAGGAAGGTCAGTGACAGGAAGGTCAGGGAAGGTCGGGGAAGTTCTGATAAGGTCGGGGAATGTCAGGGAAGGGAAGGGAAAGGAAGGGAAATCGGGGAAGGTCAGGGAATGGAAGGTCGGGGAAGGTCAGGGAAGGCAATGTCACCGAAGGTCAGGGAAGGTCAAGGAAGGTCGAGGAAGGTCAGGTAAGGTCAAGGAAGGTCACTGATGGGAAGGTCAGGGAACTTCGGGGAAGGTCAGGTAAGACAAGGTCAGGGAAGGGAAGGGAAGGTTAGGAAAGGTCAAGGAAGGTGAAGGAAGGTCAGGTAAGGTCAAGGAAGGTCAGTGACGGGAAGGTCGTGGCAGGTCGTGGCAGGTCGTGGCAGGTCGTGGCAGGTCGTGGCAGGTCGGGGAAGGGAAGGGAAGGGAAGGGAAGGGAAGGGAAGGGAAGGGAAGGGAAGGGAACGGAAGGGAAGGGAAGGGAAGGGAAGGGAAGGGAAGGGAAGGGAAGGGAAGGGAAGGGAAGGGAAGGGAAGGGAAGGGAAGGGAAGGGAAGGGAAGGGAAGGGAAGGGCAGTGACGGGAAGGTCGGGAAAGGGAAGGGAAGGGAAAGTCAGGGAAGGGAAGGTCAGGGAAGGTCAAGGAAGGTCAGGGAAGGTCAAGGAAGGTCAGGGAAGGTCAAGGAAGGTCAGTGACAGGAAGGTCAGGGAAGGTCGGGGAAGGTCAGGGAAGGCGAGATCACGGAAGGGAAGGGAAGGGAAGGTCAGGGAAGGGAAGGGAATGGAAAGTCGGGGAAAGTCAGGGAAGGGAAGGTCAGGGAAGGTCAAGGAAGGTCAAGGAAGGTCAGGTAAGGTCAAGGAAGGTCAGGGAAGGTCAAGGAAGGTCAGTGACAGGAAGGTCGGGGAAGGTCGGGGAAGGGAAGGGAAGGTCGGCGAATGTTAGGGAAGGGAAGGGAAAGGAAGGGAAGGGAAGGGAAGGGAAGGGAAGGGAAGGGAAGGGAAGGGAAGGGAAGGGAAGGGAAGGGAAGGGAAGGGAAGGGAAGGGAAGGGAAGGGAAGGGAAGGGAAGGGAAGGGAAGGGAAGGGAAGGGAAGGGCAGTGACGGAAATGTCTGGGAAGGTCGGGGAAGGGAAGGGAAGGTTGGGGAAGGTCAGGGAAGGGAAGGGAAGGGAAGGGAAGGGAAGGGAAGGGAAGGGAAGGGAAGGGAAGGGAAGGGAAGGGAAGGGAAGGGAAGGGAAGGGAAGGGAAATCAGGGAAGGTCAGGGAATGGAAGGTCGGGGAAGGTCAGCGAAGGCAAGGTCAGGGAAGGTCAAGGAAGGTCATGTAAGGCAAGGTCAAGGAAGGTCAGGTAAGGTCAAGGAAGGTCAGTGACAGGAAGGTCAGGGAAGGTCGGGGAAGTTCTGATAAGGTCGGGGAAAGTCAGGGAAGGGAAAGGAAAGGAAGGGAAATCGGGGAAGGTCAGGGAACTGAAGGTCGGGGAAGGTCAGGGAAGGCAATGTCACCGAAGGTCAGGGAAGGTCAAGGAAGGTCAAGGAAGGTCAGGGAAGCTCAAGGAATGTCAGTGACGGGAACGTCAGGGAAGTTCGGGGAAGGTCAGGGAAGGCAAGGTCAGGGAAGGGAAGGGAAGGTTAGGGAAGGTCAAGGAAGGTCAGGTAAGGTCAAGGAACGTCAGGTAAGGTCAAGGAAGGTCAGTGACGGGAAGGTCGGGGAAGATCGGGGAAAGGAAGGGAAGGTCGGGGAAGGTCGGGGAAGGTCGGGGAAGGTCGGGGAAGGGAAGGGAAGGGGAAGGGAAGGGAAGGGAAGGGAAGGGAAGGGAAGGGAAGGGAAGGGAAGGGAAGGGAAGGGAAGGGAAGGTCAAGGAAGGGCAGTGACGGCAAGGTCTGGGAAGGTCGGGGAAGGGAAGGGAAGGTTGGGGAAGGTCAGGGAAGGGAAGGAAGGGAAGGGAAGGGAAGGGAAGGGAAGGGAAGGGAAGGGAAGGGAAGGGAAGGGAAATCAGGGAAGGTCAGGGAATGGAAGGTCGGGGAAGGTCAGGGAAGGCAAGGTCAGGGAAGGTCCAGGAAGGTCATGTAAGGCAAGGTCAAGGAAGGTAAGGTAAGGTCAAGGAAGGTCAGGTAAGGTCAAGGAAGGTCAGTGACGGGAAAGTCAGGAAAGGTCGGTGAAGGTCGGGGAAGGTCGGGGAAGGTCAGGGAAGGTCAAGGAAGGTCAAGGAAGGTCAGGTAAGGTCAAGGAAGGTCACTGACGGGAAGGTCAGGGAAGTTCGGGGAAGGTCACGGAAGGCAAGGTCAGGGAAGGGAAGGGAAGGTTAGGGAAGGTCAAGGAAGGTCAAGGAAGGTAAGGTAAGGTCAAGGAAGGTCAGGTAAGGTCAAGGAAGGTCAGTGACGGGAAAGTCAGGGAAGGTCGGGGATGTTCGGAAAACGTCGGGGAAGGTCAGGGAAGGGAATGGAAGTGAAGGGAAATCAGGGAAGGTCAGGGAATGGAAGGCCGGGGAAGGTCAGGGAAGGCAAGGTCAGGGAAGGTCAGGGAAGGTCAAGGAAGATCAGTGACGGGAAGTTCGGGGAAGGGAAGGGAAGGTCGGGGAAGGTCGGGGGAAGGGAAGGGAAGGGAAGGGAAGGGAAGGGAAGGGAAGGGAAGGGAAGGGAAGGGAAGGGAAGGGAAGGGAAGGGAAGGGAAGGGATGGAAAGGGAAATCAGGGAAGGTCAGGGAATGGAAGGTCGGGGAACGTCAGTGAAGGAAAGGTCAGGGAAGGTCAAGGAAGGTCATGTAAGGCAAGGTTAAGGAAGGTCAGGTAAGGTCAATAAAGGTCAGATAAGGTCAAGGAAGGTCAGTGACAGGAAGGTCAGTGAAGGTCGGGGAAGTTCTGATAAGGTCGGGGAAAGTCAGGGAAGGGAAGGGAAAGGAAGGGAAATCGGGGAAGGTCAGGGAATGGAAGGTCGGGGAAGGTCAGGGAAGGCAATGTCACCGAAGGTCAGGGAAGGTCAAGGAAGGTCAAGGAAGGTCAGGTAAGGTCAAGGAAGGTCACTGATGGGAAGGTCAGGGAAGTTCGGGGAAGGTCAGGGAAGGCAAGGTCAGGGAAGGGAAGGGAAGGTTAGGGAAGGTCAAGGAAGGTGAAGGAAGGTCAGGTAAGGTCAAGGAAGGTCAGTGACGGGAAGGTCGTGGCAGGTCGGGGCAGGTCGGGGCAGGTCGGGGCAGGTCGGGGAAGGGAAGGGAAGGGAAGGGAAGGGAAGGGAAGGGAAGGGAAGGGAAGGGAAGGGAAGGGAAGGGAAGGGAAGGGAAGGGAAGGGAAAGGAAGGTCAAGGAAGGGCAGTGACGGGAAGGTCGGGAAAGGGAAGGGAAGGGAAAGTCAGGGAAGGGAAGGTCAGGGAAGGTCAAGGAAGGTCAGGTAAGGTCAAGGAAGGTCAGGGAAGGTCAAGGAAGGTCAGTGACAGGAAGGTCAGGGAAGGTCAGGGAAGGTCAGGGAAGGCGAGATCACGGAAGGGAAGGGAAGGGGGAAGGTCAGGGAAGGGAAGGGAATGGAAAGTCGGGGAAAGTCAGGGAAGGGAAGGTTCAGGGAAGGTCAAGGAAGGTCAAGGAAGGTCAGGTAAGGTCAAGGAAGGTCAGGGAAGGTCAAGGAAGGTCAGTGACAGGAAGGTCAGGGAAGGTCGGGGAAGGAAGGTCGGCGAATGTTAGGGAAGGGAAGGGAAGGAAAGGGAAGGGAAGGGAAGGGAAGGGAAGGGAAGGGAAGGGAAGGGAAGGGAAGGGAAGGGAAGGGAAGGGAAGGGAAGGAAGGGAAGGGAAGGGAAGGGAAGGGAAGGGAAGGGAAGGGAAGGGAAGGGAAGGGAAGGGAAGGGAAAGTCAAGGAAGGGCAGTGACGGAAATGTCTGGGAAGGTCGGGGAAGGGAAGGGAAGGTTGGGGAAGGTCAGGGAAGGGAAGGGAAGGGAAGGGAAGGGAAGGGAAGGAAGGGAAGGGAAGGGAAGGGAAGGGAAGGGAAGGGAAATCAGGGAAGGTCAGGGAATGGAAGGTCAGGGAAGGCAAAGTCAGGGAATGTCAAGGAAGGTCATGTAAGGTAAGGTCAAGGAAGGTCAGGTAAGGTCAAGGAAGGTCAGTGACGGGAAGGTCGGGGAAGGTCAGGGAAGGGAAGGGAAGGGAAGGGAAGGGAAGGGAAGGGAAGGGAAGGGAAGGGAAGGGAAGACCAAGGAAGGTCAGGGAAGGAAGGGAATGGGAAGTCGGGGAAATTCAGGGAAGGGAAGGGAAGGTCAGGGAAGGTCAAGGAAGGTCAGGTAAGTTCAAGGAATGTCAGGGAAGCTCAAGGAAGGGAAGGGAAGGGAAGGGAAGGGAAGGGAAGGGAAGGGAAGGGAAGGGAAGGGAAGGGAAGGGAAGGGAAGGGGAAGGGAAGGGAAGGGAAGGGAAGGGAAAGGAAGGGAAGGGAAGGGAAGGGAAGGGAAGGGAAGGGAAGGGAAGGGAAGGGAAAGTCAGGGAAGGGAAGGGAAGGTCAGGGAAAGTCAAGGAAGGTCAGGTAAGGTCAAGGAAGGTCAGGGAAGGTCAAAGAAGGTCAGGTAAGGTCAAGGAAGGTCAGTGACAGGAAGGTCAGGGAAGGTCGGGGAAGGTCAGGGAAGGCAAGATCAGGGAAGGGAACGGAAGGGAAGGGAAGGTCAGGCAAGGTCAAGGAAGGTCAGTGACGGGAAGGTCAGGGAAGGTCGGGGAAGTTCGGGGAAGGTCGGGGAACGTCAGGGAAGGGAAGGGAAGGTCAGGGAAGGTCAAGGAAGGTCAAGGAAGGTCACGTAAGGTCAAGGAAAGTCAAGGAAGGTCAAGGAAGGTCAGTGACAGGAAGGTCGGGGAAGGTCGGGGAAGGGAAGGGAAGGTCGGGGAAGGTCAGGGAAGGGAAGGGAAGGGAAGGGAAGGGAAGGGAAGGGAAGGGAAGGGAAGGTCAAGGAAGGGCAGTGACAGCAAGGTCTGGGAAGGTCGGGGAAGGGAAGGTCAGGGAAGGTCAGGGAAGATCAAGGAAGGTCAGTCACGGGAAGTTCGGGGAAGGGAAGGGAAGGTCGGGGAAGGTCGGGGAAGGGAAGGGAAGGGAAGGGAAGGGAAGGGAAGGGAAGGGAAGGGAAGGGAAGGGAAGGGAAGGGAAGGGAAGGGAAGGGAAGGGAAGGGAAGGGAAGGGAAGGGAAGGGAAGGGAAATCAGGGAAGGTCAGGGAATGGAAGGTCGGGGAAGGTCAGCGAAGGCAAGGTCAGGGAAGGTCAAGGAAGGTCATGTAAGGCAAGGTCAACGAAGGTCAGGTAAGGTCAAGGAAGGTCAGTGACAGGAAGGTCAGGGAAGGTCGGGGAAGTTCTGATAAGGTCGGGGAAAGTCAGGGAAGGGAAGGGAAAGGAAGGGAAATCGGGGAAGGTCAGGGAATGGAAGGTCGGGGAAGGTCAGGGAAGGCAATGTCACCGAAGGTCAGGGAAGGTCAAGGAAGTTCAAGGAAGGTCAGGTAAGGTCAAGGAAGGTCACTGATGGGAAGGTCAGGGAAGTTCGGGGAAGGTCAGGGAAGGCAATGTCAGGGAAGGGAAGGGAAGGTTAGGGAAGGTCAAGGAAGGTGAAGGAAGGTCAGGTAAGGTCAAGGAAGGTCAGTGACGGGAAGGTCGTGGCAGGTCGTGGCAGGTCGTGGCAGGTCGTGGCAGGTCGTGGCAGGTCGTGGCAGGTCGGGGAAGGGAAGGGAAGGGAAGGGAAGGGAAGGGAAGGGAAGGGAAGGGAAGGGAAGGGAAGGGAAGGGAAGGGAAGGGAAGGGAAGGGAAGGGAAGGGAAGGGAAGGGAAGGGAAGGGAAGGGAAGGGAAGGGAAAGGAAGGTCAAGGGAAGGGCAGTGACGGGAAGGTCGGGAAAGGGAAGGGAAGGGAAAGTCAGGGAAGGGAAGGTCAGGGAAGGTCAAGGAAGGTCAGGTAAGGTCAAGGAAGGTCAGGGAAGGTCAAGGAAGGTCAGTGACAGGAAGGTCAGGGAAGGTCGGGGAAGGTCAGGGAAGGCGAGATCACGGAAGGGAAGGGAAGGGAAGGTCAGGGAAGGGAAGGGAATGGAAAGTCGGGGAAAGTCAGGGAAGGGAAGGTCAGGGAAGGTCAAGGAAGGTCAAGGAATGTCAGGTAAGGTCAAGGAAGGTCAGGGAAGGTCAAGGAAGGTCAGTGACAGGAAGGTCAGGGAAGGTCGGGGAAGGGAAGGGAAGGTCGGCGAATGTTAGGGAAGGGAAGGGAAGGGAAGGGAAGGGAAGGGAAGGGAAGGGAAGGGAAGGGAAGGGAAGGGAAGGGAAGGGAAGGGAAGGGAAGGGAAGGGAAGGGAAGGGAAGGGAAGGGAAGGGAAGGGAAGGAAGGGAAGGGAAGGGAAGGGAAGGGAAAGTCAAGGAAGGGCAGTGACGGAAATGTCTGGGAAGGTCGGGGAAGGGAAGGGAAGGTTGGGGAAGGGGAAGGGAAGGGAAGGGAAGGGAAGGGAAGGGGGAAGGGAAGGGAAGGGAAGGGAAGGGAAGGGAAGGGAAGGGAAGGGAAGGGAAGGGAAGGGAAGGGAAGGGAAGGGAAGGGAAGGGAAGGGAAGGCAGGGAAGGTCAGGGAATGGAAGGTCAGGGAAGGCAAAGTCAGGGAAGGTCAAGGAAGGTCATGTAAGGTAAGGTCAAGGAAGGTCAGGTAAGGTCAAGGAAGGTCAGTGACGGGAAGGTCGGGGAAGGTCAGGGAAGGGAAGGGAAGGGAAGGGAAGGGAAGGGAAGGGAAGGGAAGGGAAGGGAAGGGAAGGGAAGGGAAGGGAAGGGAAGACCAAGGAAGGTCAGGGAAGGGAAGGTCAGGGAAGGCAAAGTCAGGGAAGGTCAAGGAAGGTCATGTAAGGTAAGGTCAAGGAAGGTCAGGTAAGGTCAAGGAAGGTCAGTGACGGGAAGGTCGGGGAAGGGAAGGGAAGGGAAGGGAAGGGAAGGGAAGGGAAGGGAAGGGAAGGGAAGGGAAGGGAAGGGAAGGGAAGGGAAGGGAAGGGAAGGGAAGGGAAGGGAAGGGAAGGGAAGGGAAGGGAAGGGAAGGGAAGGGAAGGGAAGGGAAGGGAAGGGAAGGGAAGGGAAGGGAAGGGAAGGGAAGGTTGGGGAAGGTCAGGGAAGGGAAGGCAAGGGAAGGTTAGGGAAGGTCAAGGAAGTTCAAGGAAGGTCAGGTAAGGTCAAGGAAGGTCAGGTAAGGTCAAGGAAGGTCAGTGACAGGAAGGTCAGGGAAAGTCGGGGAAGGTCAGGGATGGCAAGTTCAGGGAAGGCAAGGGAAGGTTAGGGAAGGTCAAGGAAGGCCAAGGAAGGTCAGGTACGGTCAAGGAAGGTCAGGTAAGGTCAAGGAAGGTCAGTGACGGGAAGGTCAGGGAAGGTCGGGGAAGGTCAGGGAAGGGAAGGGAAGGGAAGGGAAGGGAAGGGAAGGGAAGGGAAGGGAAGGGAAGGGAAGACCAAGGAAGGTCAGGGAAGGGAAGGGAATGGGAAGTCGGGGAAATTCAGGGAAGGGAAGGGAAGGTCAGGGAAGGTCAAGGAAGGTCAGGTAAGGTCAAGGAAGGTCAGTGACGGGAACGTCAGGGAAGGGAAGGGAAGGGAAGGGAAGGGAAGGGAAGGGAAGGGAAGGGAAGGGAAGGGAAGGGAAGGGAAGGGAAGGGAAGGGGAAGGGAAGGGAAGGGAAGGGAAGGGAAGGGAAGGGAAGGGAAGGGAAGGTCAAGGAAGGCCAGTGACGGAAAGGTCTGGGAACGTCGGGGAAGGGAAGGGAAGGTTGGAGACGTTCAGGAAAGGGAAGGGAAGGGAAGGGAAGGGAAGGGAAGGGAAGGGAAGGGAAGGGAAGGGAAGGAAGGGAAGGGAAGGGAAGGGAAATCAGGGAAGGTCAGGGAATGGAAGGTCAGGGAAGGCAAGGTCAGGGAAGGTCAAGGAAGGTCATGTAAGGTTAAGGTAAGGTCAAGGAAGGTCAGGTAAGGTCAAGGAAGGTCAGGTAAGGTCAAGGAAGGTCAGTGACGGGAAGGTCGGGGAAGGGAAGGAGGGAAGGGAAGGGAAGGGAAGGGAAGGGAAGGGAAGGGAAGGGAAGGGAAGGGAAGGGAAGGTCAAGGAAGGTCAGTGACAGGAAGGTCGGGGAAGGGAAGGGAAGGTCGGGGAAGGTCGGGGAAGGTCGGGCAAGGGAAGGCAAGGTCGGGGAAGGGAAGGCAAGGGAAGGGAAGGGAAGGGAAGGGAAGGTCAGGGAAGGGAAGGGAAGGTCAGGGAAGGGAAGGCCAGGGAAGGGAAGGGAAGGGAAGGGAAGGGAAGGGAAGGAAGGGAAGGGAAGGGAAGGGAAGGGAAGGGAAGGGAAGGGAAGGGAAGGGAAGGGAAGGGAAGGGAAGGGAAGGGAAGGGAAGGGAAGGGAAGGGAAGGGAAGGGAAGGGAAGGGAAGGGAAGGGAAGGGAAAGTCAGGGAAGGGAAGGGAAGGTCAGGGAAAGTCAAGCAAGGTCAGGTAAGGTCAAGGAAGGTCAGGGAAGGTCAAGGAAAGTCAGTGACTGGAAGGTCAGGGAAGGTCGGGGAACTTCGGGGAAGGTCGGGGAAGGTCAGGGAAGGGAAGGGAAGGTCAGGGAACGTCAAGGAAGGTCAAGGAAGGTCAGGTAAGGTCAAGGAAGGTCAGGGAAGGTTAAGGAAGGTCAGTGACAGGAAGGTCGGGGAAGGTCGGGGAAGGTCGGGGAAGGTCGGGGAAGGTCGGGGAAGGTCGGGGAAGGTCGGGGAAGGGAAGGGAAGGGAAGGGAAGGGAAGGGAAGGGAAGGGAAGGGAAGGGAAGGGAAGGGAAGGGAAGGGAAGGTCAAGGAAGGGCAGTGACGGCAAGGTCTGGGAAGGTCGGGGAAGGGAAGTTCGGGGAAGGGAGGGGAAGGGAAGGGAAGGGAAGGGAAGGGAAGGGAAGGGAAGGGAAGGGAAGGGAAGGGAAGGGAAGGGAAGGGAAGGGAAGGGAAGGGAAGGGAAGGGAAGGGAAGGGAAGGGAAGGAAGGGAAGGGAAGGGAAGGGAAGGGAAGGGAAGGGAAGGGAAGGGAAGGGAAGGGAAGGTCGGGGAAGTTCAGGGAAGGCAAGGTCAGGGAAGGTCAAGGAAGGTCAGGTAAGGTCAAGGAAGTTCAGTGGCGGGAAGGTCGGGGAAGTTCGGAAAAGGTCGGGGAAGGTCAGGGAAGGTCAAGGAACGTCAGGGAAGGTCACGTAAGGTCAAGGAAGGTCAGTGACGGGAAGCTCAGGGAAGGTCGGGGAAGTTCGGAAAACGTCGGGGAAGGTCAGGGAAGGGAAGGGAAGGAAGGGTAATCAGGGAAGGTCAGGGAATGGAAGGTCGGGGAAGGTCAGGGAAGGCAAGGTCAGGGAAGGTCAAGGAAGGTCATGTAAGGTAAGGTCAAGGAACGTCAGGTAAGGTCAAGGAAGGTCAGGTAAGGTCAAGGAAGGTCAGTGACGGGAAGGTCAGGGAGGTCGGGGAAGTTCGGAAAATGTCGGGGAAGGTCAGGGAAGGGAAGGGAAATCAGGGAAGGTCGGGGAAGGTCAGGGAAGGCAAGGTCAGGGAAGGTCAGGAAAGGTCAAGGAAGGTGAAGGAAGGTCAGGTAAGGTCAAGGAAGGTCAGGTAAGGTCAACGAAGGTCAGTGACGGGAAGGTCAGGGAAGGTCGGGGAAGGTCAGGGAAGGGAAGGGAAGGGAAGGGAAGGGAAAGGAAGGGAGGAAGGGAAGGAAGGGAAGGGAAGGGAAGGGAAGGGAAGGGAAGGGAAGGGAAGGGAAGGGAAGGGAAGGGGAAGGGAAGGGAAGGGAAGGGAAGGGAAGGGGAAGGGAAGGGAAGGGAAGGGAAGGGAAGGGAAGGTCAGTGACAGGAAGGTCAGGGAAGGTCGGGGAAGGTCAGGGAAGGCAAGATCAGGGAAGGGAAGGGAAGGGAAGGTCAGGGAAGGTCAAGGAAGGTCAAGGAAGGTCAGGGAAGATCAAGGAAGGTCAGTGACAGGAAGGTCGGGGAAGGTTGGGGAAGGGAAGGGAAGGTCGGGGAAGGTCAGGGAAGGGAAGGGAAGGTCAGGGAACGTCAAGGAAGGTCAAGGAAGGTCAGGTAAGGTCAAGGAAGGTCAGGGAAGGTCAAGGAAGGTCAGTGACAGGAAGGTCGGGGAAGGTCGGGGAAGGGAAGGGAAGGTCGGCGAAAGTTAGGGAAGGGAAGGGAAGGGAAGGGAAGGGAAGGGAAGGGAAGGGAAGGGAAGGGAAGGGAAGGGAAGGGAAGGGAAGGGAAGGGAAGGGAAGGGAAGGGAAGGGAAGGGAAGGGAAGGGAAGGGAAGGGAAGGGAAGGGAAGGTCAAGAAAGGGCAGTGACGGAAAGGTCTGGGAAGGTCGGGGAAGGGAAGGGAAGGTTGGGGAAGGTCAGGGAAGGGAAGGCAAGGGAAGGTTAGGGAAGGTCAAGGAAGTTCAAGGAAGGTCAGGTAAGGTCAAGGAAGGTCAGGTAAGGTCAAGGAAGGTCAGTGACAGGAAGGTCAGGGAAAGTCGGGGAAGGTCAGGGATGGCAAGTTCAGGGAAGGCAAGGGAAGGTTAGGGAAGGTCAAGGAAGGCCAAGGAAGGTCAGATAAGGTCAAGGAAGGTCAGGTAAGGTCAAGGAAGGTCAGTGACGGGAAGGTCAGGGAAGGTCGGGGAAGGTCAGGGAAGGGAAGGGAAGGGAAGGGAAGGGAAGGGAAGGGAAGGGAAGGGAAGGGAAGGGAAGACCAAGGAAGGTCAGGGAAGGGAAGGGAATGGGAACTCGGGGAAATTCAGGGAAGGGAAGGGAAGGTCAGGGAAGGTCAAGGAAGGTCAGGTAAGGTCAAGGAAGGTCAGTGACGGGAACGTCAGGGAAGGGAAGGGAAGGGAAGGGAAGGGAAGGGAAGGAAGGGAAGGGAAGGGAAGGGAAGGAAGGGAAGGGAAGGGAAGGGAAGGGAAGGGAAGGGAAGGGAAGGGAAGGGAAGGGAAGGGAAGGGAAGGGAAGGGAAGGAAGGGAAGGGAAGGGAAGGGAAGGGAAGGGAAGGGAAGGGAAGGGAAGGTCAAGGAAGGGCAGTGACGGAAAGGTCTGGGAACGTCGGGGAAGGGAAGGGAAGGTTGGAGAAGGTCAGGAAAGGGAAGGGAAGGGAAGGGAAGGGAAGGGAAGGGAAGGGAAGGGAAGGGAAGGGAAGGGAAGGGAAGGGAAGGGAAGGGAAGGGAAATCAGGGAAGGTCAGGGAATGGAAGGTCAGGGAAGGCAAGGTCAGGGCAGGTCAAGGAAGGTCATGTAAGGTAAGGTCAAGGAAGGTCAGGTAAGGTCAAGGAAGGTCAGTGACGGGAAGGTCGGGGAAGGGAAGGGAAGGGAAGGGAAGGGAAGGGAAGGGAAGGGAAGGGAAGGGAAGGGAAGGGAAGGGAAGGGAAGGGAAGGGAAGGGAAGGGAAGGGAAGGGAAGGGAAGGGAAGGTCAGTGAAAGGAAGGTCGGGGAAGGGAAGGGAAGGTCGGGGAAGGTCGGGGAAGGTCGGGGAAGGGAAGGCAAGGTCGGGGAAGGGAAGGCAAGGGAAGGGAAGGGAAGGGAAGGGAAGGTCAGGGAAGGGAAGGGAAGGGTAGGGAAGGGAAGGGAAGGTCAGGGAAGGGAAGGGAAGGGAAGGGAAGGGAAGGGAAGGGAAGGGAAGGGAAGGGAAGGGAAGGGAAGGGAAGGGAAGGGAAGGGAAGGGAAGGGAAGGGAAGGGAAGGGAAGGGAAGGGAAGGGAAGGGAAGGGAAGGGAAGGTCATGTAAGGCAAGGTCAAGCAAGATCAGGTAAGGTCAAGGAAGGTCAGGGAAGGTCAAGGAAAGTCAGTGACTGGAAGGTCAGGGAAGGTCGGGGAACTTCGGGGAAGGTCGGGGAAGGTCAGGGAACGGAAGGGAAGGTCAGGGAACGTCAAGGAAGGTCAAGGAAGGTCAGGTAAGGTCAAGGAAGGTCAGGGAAGGTCAAGGAAGGTCAGTGACAGGAAGGTCAGGGAAGGTCGGGGAAGGTCGGGGAAGGGAAGGGAAGGGAAGGGAAGGGAAGGGAAGGGAAGGGAAGGGAAGGGAAGGGAAGGGAAGGGAAGGGAAGGTCAAGGAAGGGCAGTGACGGCAAGGTCTGGGAAGGTCGGGGAAGGTCAGGGAAGGTCAGGGAAGGGAAGGGTAGGGAAGGGAAGGGAAGGGAAGGGAAGGGAAGGGAAGGGAAGGGAAGGGAAGGGAAGGGAAGGGAAGGGAAGGGAAGGGAAGGAAGGGAAGGGAAGGGAAGGGAAGGGAAGGGAAGGGAAGGGAAGGGAAGGGAAGGGAAGGGAAGGGAAGGGAAGGGAAGGGAAGGGAAGGGAAGGGAAGGGAAAGTCAGGGAAGGTCAGTGACAGGAAGGTCAGGGAAGTTCGGGGAAGGTCAGGGAAGGCAAGATCAGGGAAGGGAAGGGAAGGGAAGGTCAGGGAAGGGAAGGTCAAGGAAGGTCAAGGAAGGTCAGGGAAGATCAAGGAAGGTCAGTGACAGGAAGGTCGGGGAAGGTTGGGGAAGGGAAGGGAAGGTCGGGGAAGGTCAGGGAAGGGAAGGGAAGGTCAGGGAACGTCAAGGAAGGTCAAGGAAGGTAAGGTAAGGTCAAGGCAGGTCAGGGAAGGTCAAGGAAGGTCAGTGACAGGAAGGTCGGGGAAGGTAGGGGAAGGTCGGGGAAGGTCGGGGAAGGTCGGGGAAGGTCGGGGAAGGTCGGGGAAGGGAAGGGAAGGGAAGGGAAGGGAAGGGAAGGGAAGGGAAGGGAAGGGAAGGGAAGGGAAGGGAAGGGAAGGGAAGGGAAGGGAAGGGAAGGGAAGGGAAGGTCAAGGAAGGGCAGTGACGGCAAGGTCTGGGAAGGTCGGGGAAGGGAAGTTCGGGGAAGTTCGGGGAAGGGAAGGGAAGGGAAGGGAAGGGAAGGGAAGGGAAGGGAAGGGAAGGGAAGGGAAGGGAAGGGAAGGGAAGGGAAGGGAAGGGAAGGGAAGGGAAGGGAAGGGAAGGGAAGGGAAGGGAAGGGAAGGGAAATCAGGGAAGGTCAGGGAATGGAAGGTCGGGGAAGTTCAGGGAAGGCAAGGTCAGGGAAGGTCAAGGAAGGTCAGGTAAGGTCAAGGAAGTTCAGTGGCGGGAAGGTCGGGGAAGTTCGGAAAAGGTCGGGGAAGGTCAGGGAATGTCAAGGAACGTCAGGGAAGGTCAGGTAAGGTCAAGGAAGGTCAGTGACGGGAAGCTCAGGGAAGGTCGGGGAAGTTCGGAAAACTTCGGGGAAGGTCAGGGAAGGGAAGGGAAGGGAAGGGAAATCAGGGAAGGTCAGGGAATGGAAGGTCGGGGAAGGTCAGGGAAGGCAAGGTCAGGGAAGGTCAAGGAAGGTCATGTAAGGTAAGGTCAAGGAACGTCAGGTAAGGTCAAGGAAGGTCAGGTAAGGTCAAGGAAGGTCAGTGACGGGAAGGTCATGGAGGTCGGGGAAGTTCGGAAAATGTCGGGGAAGGTCAGGGAAGGGAAGGGAAATCAGGGAAGGTCGGGGAAGGTCAGGGAAGGCAAGGTCAGGGAAGGTCAGGAAAGGTCAAGGAAGGTCAAGGAAGGTCAGGTAAGGTCAAGGAAGGTCAGTGACGGGAAGGTCAGGGAGGTCGGGGAAGTTCGGAAAAGGTCGGGGAAGGTCAGGGAAGGGAAGGGAAATCAGGGAAGGTCGGGGAAGGTCAGGGAAGGCAAGGTCAGGGAAGGTCAGGAAAGGTCAAGGAAGGCCAAGGAAGGTCAGGTAAGGTCAAGGAAGGTCAAGTAAGGTCAAGGAAGGTCAGGTAAGGTCAAGGAAGGTCAGTGACGGGAAGGTCAGGGAAGGTCGGGGAAGGGAAGGGAAGGGAAGGGAAGGGAACGGAAGGGAAGGGAAGGGAAGGGAAGGGAAGGGAAGGGAAGGGAAGGGAAGGGAAGGGAAGGGAAGGGAAGGGAAGGGAAGGGAAGGGAAGGGAAGGGAAGGGAAGGGAAGGTCAAGGAAGGTCAGGGAAGGTCAGTGACAGGAAGGTCGGGGAAGGTCGGGGAAGGTCGGGGAAGGTCGGGGAAGGTCGGGGAAGGGAAGCCAAGGTCGGGGAAGGGAAGGGAAGGGAAGGGAAGGGAAGGGAAGGGAAGGGAAGGGAAGGGAAGGGAAGGGAAGGGAAGGGAAGGGAAGGGAAGGGAAGGGAAGGGAAGGGAAGGGAAGGGAAGGGAAGGGAAGGGAAGGGAAAGTCAGTGACAGGAAGGTCAGGGAAGTTCGGGGAAGGTCAGGGAAGGCAAGATCAGGGAAGGGAAGGGAAGGGAAGGTCAGGGAAGGTCAAGGAAGGTCAAGGAAGGTCAGGGAAGATCAAGGAAGGTCAGTGACAGGAAGGTCGGGGAAGGTGGGGGAAGGGAAGGGAAGGTCGGGGAAGGTCAGGGAAGGGAAGGGAAGGTCAGGGAACGTCAAGGAAGGTCAAGGAAGGTCAGGTAAGGTCAAGGAAGGTCAGGGAAGGTCAAGGAAGGTCAGTGACAGGAAGGTCGGGGAAGGTCGGGGAAGGTCGGGGAAGGGAAGGGAAGGGAAGGGAAGGGAAGGGAAGGGAAGGGAAGGGAAGGGAAGGGAAGGGAAGGGAAGGGAAGGGAAGGGAAGGGAAGGGAAGGGAAGGGAAGGGAAGGGAAGGGAAGGTCAAGGAAGGGCAGTGACGGCAAGGTCTGGGAAGGTCGGGGAAGGGAAGTTCGGGGAAGTTCGGGGAAGTTCGGGGAAGGGAAGGGAAGGGAAGGGAAGGGAAGGGAAGGGAAGGGAAGGGAAGGGAAGGGAAGGGAAGGGAAGGGAAGGGAAGGGAAGGGAAGGGAAGGGAAGGGAAGGGAAGGGAAGGGAAGGTCAAGGAAGGTCATGTAAGGCAAGGTCAAGCAAGATCAGGTAAGGTCAAGGAAGGTCAGGGAAGGTCAAGGAAAGTCAGTGACTGGAAGGTCAGGGAAGGTCGGGGAACTTCGGGGAAGGTCGGGGAAGGTCAGGGAACGGAAGGGAAGGTCAGGGAACGTCAAGGAAGGTCAAGGAAGGTCAGGTAAGGTCAAGGAAGGTCAGGGAAGGTCAAGGAAGGTCAGTGACAGGAAGGTCGGGGAAGGTCGGGGAAGGTCGGGGAAGGGAAGGGAAGGGAAGGGAAGGGAAGGGAAGGGAAGGGAAGGGAAGGGAAGGGAAGGGAAGGGAAGGGAAGGGAAGGGAAGGGAAGGTCAAGGAAGGGCAGTGACGGCAAGGTCTGGGAAGGTCGGGGAAGGGAAGTTCGGGGAAGTTCGGGGAAGGGAAGGGAAGGGAAGGGAAGGGAAGGGAAGGGAAGGGAAGGGAAGGGAAGGGAAGGGAAGGGAAGGGAAGGGAAGGGAAGGGAAGGGAAGGGAAGGGAAGGGAAGGGAAATCAGGGAAGGTCAGGGAATGGAAGGTCGGGGAAGTTCAGGGAAGGCAAGGTCAGGGAAGGTCAAGGAAGGTCAGGTAAGGTCAAGGAAGTTCAGTGGCGGGAAGGTCGGGGAAGTTCGGAAAAGGTCGGGGAAGGTCAGGGAAGGTCAAGGAACGTCAGGGAAGGTCAGGTAAGGTCAAGGAAGGTCAGTGACGGGAAGCTCAGGGAAGGTCGGGGAAGTTCGGAAAACGTCGGGGAAGGTCAGGGAAGGGAAGGGAAGGGAAGGGAAATCAGGGAAGGTCAGGGAATGGAAGGTCGGGGAAGGTCAGGGAAGGCAAGGTCAGGGAAGGTCAAGGAAGGTCATGTAAGGTAAGGTCAAGGAACGTCAGGTAAGGTCAAGGAAGGTCAGGTAAGGTCAAGGAAGGTCAGTGACGGGAAGGTCATGGAGGTCGGGGAAGTTCGGAAAATGTCGGGGAAGGTCAGGGAAGGGAAGGGAAATCAGGGAAGGTCGGGGAAGGTCAGGGAAGGCAAGGTCAGGGAAGGTCAGGAAAGGTCAAGGAAGGTCAAGGAAGGTCAGGTAAGGTCAAGGAAGGTCAGTGACGGGAAGGTCAGGGAGGTCGGGGAAGTTCGGAAAAGGTCGGGGAAGGTCAGGGAAGGGAAGGGAAATCAGGGAAGGTCGGGGAAGGTCAGGGAAGGCAAGGTCAGGGAATGTCAGGAAAGGTCAAGGAAGGCCAAGGAAGGTCAGGTAAGATCAAGGAAGGTCAGTGACGGGAAGGTCAGGGAAGGTCGGGGAAGGGAAGGTCGGGGAAGGGAAGGGAAGGGAAGGGAAGGGAAGGGAAGGGAAGGGAAGGGAAGGGAAGGGAAGGGAAGGGAAGGGAAGGGAAGGGAAGGGAAGGGAAGGGAAGGGAAGGGAAGGGAAGGGAAGGGAAGGGAAGGGAAGGGAAGGGAAGGGAAGGGAAGGAAAGGAAAGGGAAGGGAAAGTCAGTGACAGGAAGGTCAGGGAAGGTCGGGGAAGGTCAGGGAAGGCAAGATCAGGGAAGGGAAGGGAAGGGAAGGTCAGGGAAGGTCAAGGAAGGTCAAGGAAGGTCAGGGAAGATCAAGGAAGGTCAGTGACAGGAAGGTCGGGGACGGTTGGGGAAGGGAAGGGAAGGTCGGTGTCGGAGTTTCCCTTTGTTCAGTGTCGACGACGGAGCGGGAGTTGCGATTCCGGAGTAATGACAGATCTCAATATGAGTATGGTCATTCTCTTTTATTTACACTTATAACAGGGCTTATATAGTTAACTACTATGGACACGCGCTACCTGCCGCTTGCAGATAGGTTACAGCCTTGTGTTCACGCGCATCTATGCTCTAGCAGATTGGCCCGTTCTTTCTGATCATGCGAAATGCCTTCATGGTCTTTATCTTGTTTTTCTCCTTTCAACTGCACATTCCTTTCTCCGTTATTTACTGCTTAAGTGCCTTGTCATGCCAGGTGGTGCAGTGTTTGCTCATTAAAATCAAACTCAGGAATGTCCGTTAGTGAGACTCCCATTCCCACATCTCCCCCTTTTTGTTTTACTAGAAACACTGCTGAAACCGATCTTTCAATCATTTTTCGTATACATTGCAACAAACAGGGTACACAACACAAAAATGCATATAAATACTATTACACATATCCCTCTTAGCTTGGCTAGTCCTTTTAACCAGCCACGAGGAGGAGCTGTCTGATACCCGCAAGTCTGCAAACGCAGCAGCCAGGGGGTCTTTCTCCCCGGTCACTCCCCCATCATTCACCGGAACGGATGGGGTGGCTGGGCACGCTCTTCATAACAACCTATAATTGGTTAATCACAGCTGTCCACGCACTCACAACACCTTCGGACACGCTCTTCATAACAACCTGTAATTGGTTAATCACAGCTGTCCACGCGTTCACAACACCCTTCTCATCGGTAGCTGCCGGCTGGTCCCGCCGATCTCTGCCTCCTCCTTATCCCGGGTGTTGTTCCGCTGTTGTTGTTCATCACGTAGTGAGGCTCCTTCTTCTGCTCAGGGAAGGATGGTCAAGGTCACCAGCCGTCTTTGTCAGCATATCCCTGCTACTGTTAAAAACATGGGTTGCTCATGGATACTAGATTGTGCCCCTGCTGTACCAGCCACTCCTCCACAATTCCCCCTTCTTGTTTTTGAGCAACCCAGACTTGATTAACAATTTTCATAATTGCTTTCTTCACACAGCTAAAAATTATACAAGAGCATATACTTATTACTAATATAACAATTAAAATGCGTAAGCTTTCTTTTATTAAACTTATTATCCAAGATGGCAGTTCCCCAAATATATTCTTAAGCCAGGTATCGAATAAGCCGTGATCTTGTTGAATATTCTTGGTGTGGTCCTTTAACCATTGTAGCTGTTTGTGGATTGACTCCCCATGGTCAGACAGATTCATACAACACATCCCTTCAAAATCCTCACACCCATGTCCTTGTGCTAATAACAGAAAGTCAATAGCAGCTCTATTCTGTAAAATTGCATGATGGAAGGTATCCTGATCTGCAAGTAATTTTTCAATAAGCTCTGTTGTCACATCAGCCTGCTTTTTAGCCCAACAAGCTAATTTCCTTACCTCATTTAGGGCCCTCGCAGCTGCAGCGCCTGGTACAAATAGTGAAAGGAAGACCTTTTCGGTGTTGCTAGGCAGAATTACGTCATCACGACAGTCTGGGGAAAGACCCGTGGCGGCTCTTTTTCGTCTTTGTTGTTGCCCTTTTCTTGTTACGGTTTTCCACCAATTTTCTCCTGGGGCCAACAAGGTCAATTTTCCTAAGTAGCATGGCCCTCCTACAGCATTTGCTGGGATACCCTGCCAGGCCCTGTCCCCACATATTAAAAATACCTGTGGGGGCAACGCCTTTGGGGTACCATTGTTCCAGATCCCTATTCCTCCCTTTGTTTCCGCTCCAGCCGCTCCTAAAGCATAGCTGTTACCACTGTCATTGGTACCACAAAAATCGCCCGCATCCTGATACTTGTAGTAAGATGCGTGAGAGGTGACATTAGTCCACCCTGTCCAATTTCTTGCCTGGTAGAAGTGGATACCCGTCTGTAGGGGTCCCCCAAATATAAAACATGTCTGAGTCCAATTTTTAGATGTATTTCCAACTCGCATCGACCCTAATAGTTCCAACTCCTGGGGATTCCAGGGTAGCGAGTGATTTAATCCTTTTATCAAGTTAGCACTACAGTTGCTAGTTGCAGTCACATTAGTACAACTGCCAGTACTGAACCTGGCAAAGTCACCTTCCTTATATCCAGGCATACCTAACAAACAAGTCCTAAACGGCTCAGTTGCTGAGGCGAGGGAAAGGCAAAACGCGGGCTGCCCTGTTTTATTTGCCCAGGTTACCCACATATTTTCCCTTGGGTTAATGCGATGTATAGTTGCTGACCCTGGGATTATTAAGATTAGCCCAATTACGATCACATCTGCCTGGCTCAACATTTTCTCTTCTAGGCGAATTGCCTTTCTTTTTTTGTTGGGTTTTTTTTGTTTTGTTTTTTTTTTTATAAACAATAATCAATTTGGCAGTTTCGTGGACTGTATTTCGTGTCCAGTGGTTATTAATATTCTATACAGCACTATTTCTTTCAGATAGCAAGTTTCAGATCACCTTTGTGCGCGCGTGCACCGGGCCCAGCACTTCTTATCACAATGGTAACACTGACACAATACTCATGGTACACACCGTAGGCACTCTTTGTTTTTGGGGGTTTTTTTTTGTTTTTTTTTTTTTTTCCTCTTTTTTTTTTTTTTTTTTTTTTTTTTTCCCACGTATCGCCCCCCACAAGCGATCGACAAAATGACTATACGCTTCAGTGGCACCTTGCTGTACAGAACTAAAAGATGGAGTGGACGAACCGGGTAAGGCTAAAAAGGCATCTAGCACCAGTTTGGCAGACAACTGCAACAAAGCAATAGGAAAAACCAACTGAGCATTAATATCGTTAAACCTTCCCGTCCCCGTTATCATTTCCACGGTAATCCCATAGAGGGGATCCCCCTGCGTTTGATGCTGTGCCGCAGCACTTGCCGCCCACCGTGACCATTCCGACCCCCACAACAAATACTGCGTAGGTGACAATAAAAGCCGCATAAGGTTTTGGCAGTCAGCAGGGCACATCAGGTCAGCCGAAAAAATCCAGATTACAATTTAACGTGAAGCTTCTGATTTTATCCCATACTGGGACACAGTGTTTTTTGCTTGCTGAAGGATTTTCCAATCGTGAGGTGCCCACTTATTGCCGTTATTCTCTTGCAGCACAGGAAAAGCACTCGCCCCCAAGCTGGATACCGCTTGCCACTGCCCGTCCAGCATAGCGTCTCTAGCCACTTCGCTCCAGCGTCTGGGCTGAACCGTCGCTGGTGGTCCAGAGAGGCAAGGGGGTAGGGATTCCCCTGACGCCCCGGACAGGTGCTCCATCCCTCCCCTCTGGGCTGTAATTGTTAAGTCCTGTAACTGTTGCACTACCTTCTTCAGGAGCTCATTAGTCTCAGCCATACTCTGTTCTTTGCTGTCACCCTGTGGTGGAGTAGACGCACCTGAAGAGACTCCTAGAGGCGGGGCTGTTGGCCACGGAGGGGTTAACGGAACCAGCCGCTTCTCCTCTCCGGGTCGCCGCTCTTCCGCGACCGCCTCAGGTGAAAGAGGGGCCCCGTTACCGCTAGTTTCTGCATCTTTGCAGTCCGTAAGCGGAGGGTACGTTTCAAGCAGTTCAGAAGCGCCGTCACCCCCCAGAACACTATACTTGGCTTCCAAGGCAGTTCGTTTGGGGGTACCCGACATACCTCGGACTGCAGACGGCCCAAAGAACCGAAACAGTCCAGATGTTGTATTCTTCGGTCTATCAGGCAAGGGTTCTGGGGCTAGCATTTGAGTGGCTGCACAAGCCACCTTTCTTTCAGCTTTCATGGCTTTTAAAGTCTCTGACACAGACCTCCATAGTTCCCGCACTGTTTTAATCTCCTTCTTTGACTTTTCATCCCCCGTGATAGTCTGCTCCCACATAGTATTGCCAAGCTCTCGCCACTCAAGGTCAGAAAAAATAGTTTGACTGTCCTTAAAATGTCCCCAACGTTGTCCTAATCAACGTACATAATTGTTTTACCGTTGTCTCGATCCCTCTCTTGGAGAGGATGCTTACGAGCAACACAGCTGCCGCCTCTGTTTCCATGATAGCGGTCGCTCACTGGAAGGCAGTTGGCCAGACTGCTCCGTTATCTTATCCCCCTCCGATCATCGGGATAGTACAACTCCCAGCCGCTTTTCTCCCGCTCCCCTTCTCTCGCTGCTCTTACCGCAGTCTCGAAGATATGCGCCGAACCATCCTCTGCTACCAGATGTCGGAGTTTCCCTTTGTTCAGTGTCGACGACGGAGCGGGAGTTGCGATTCCGGAGTAATGACAGATCTCAATATGAGTATGGTCATTCTCTTTTATTTACACTTATAACAGGGCTTATATAGTTAACTACTATGGACACGCGCTACCTGCCGCTTGCAGATAGGTTACAGCCTTGTGTTCACGCGCATCTATGCTCTAGCAGATTGGCCCGTTCTTTCTGATCATGCGAAATGCCTTCATGGTCTTTATCTTGTTTTTCTCCTTTCAACTGCACATTCCTTTCTCCGTTATTTACTGCTTAAGTGCCTTGTCATGCCAGGTGGTGCAGTGTTTGCTCATTAAAATCAAACTCAGGAATGTCCGTTAGTGAGACTCCCATTCCCACAGGTCGGGGAAGGTCAGGGAAGGGAAGGGAAGGGAAGGGAAGGGAAGGGAAGGGAAGGGAAAGGAAGGGAAGGGAAGGGAAGGGAAGGGAAGGGAAGGGAAGGGAAGGGAAGGGAAGGGAAGGGAAGGGAAGGGAAGGGAAGGGAAGGGAAGGGAAGGGAAGGGAAGGGAAGGGAAGGGAAGGGAAGGGAAGGGAAGGGAAGGGAAGGGAAGGGAAGGGAAGGTCGGGGAAGGGAAGTTTGGGGAAGGGAAGGGAAGTTTGGGGAAGGGAAGGGAAGGGAAGGGAAGGGAAGGGAAGGGAAGGGAAGGGAAGGGAAGGGAAGGGAAGGGAAGGGAAGGGAAGGGAAGGGAAGGGAAGGGAAGGGAAGGGAAATCAGGGAAGGTCAGGGAATGGAAGGTCAGGGAAGGCAAGGTCAGGGAAGGTCAAGGAAGGTCATGTAAGGTAAGGTCAAGGAAGGTCAGGTAAGGTCAAGGAAGGTCAGGTAAGGTCAAGGAAGGTCAGTGACGGGAAGGTCAGGGAAGGTCGGGGAAGGGAAGGGAAGGGAACGGAAGGGAAGGGAAGGGAAGGGAAGGGAAGGGAAGGGAAGGGAAGGGAAGGGAAGGGAAGGGAAGGGAAGGGAAGGGAAGGGAAGGGAAGGGAAGGGAAGGGAAGGGAAGGGAAGGGAAGGGAAGGTCAGTGACAGGAAGGTCGGGGAAGGTCGGGGAAGGTCGGGGAAGGTCGGGGAAGGTCGGGGAAGGGAAGCCAAGGTCGGGGAAGGGAAGGGAAGGGAAGGGAAGGGAAGGGAAGGGAAGGGAAGGGAAGGGAAGGGAAGGGAAGGGAAGGGAAGGGAAGGGAAGGGAAGGGAAGGGAAGGGAAGGGAAGGGAAGGGAAGGGAAGGGAAGGGAAGGGAAAGTCAGGGAAGGGAAGGGAAGGTCAGGGAAAGTCAAGCAAGGTCAGGTAAGGTCAAGGAAGGTCAGTGAAGGTCAAGGAAAGTCAGTGACTGGAAGGTCAGGGAAGGTCGGGGAAGTTCGGGGAAGGTCGGGGAAGGTCAGGGAAGGGAAGGGAAGGTCAGGGAACGTCAAGGAAGGTTAAGGAAGGTCAGGTAAGGTCAAGGAAGGTCAGGGAAGGTCAAGGAAGGTCAGTGACAGGAAGGTCGGGGAAGGTCGGGGAAGGGAAGGGAAGGTCGGGGAAGGGAAGGGAAGGGAAGGGAAGGGAAGGGAAGGGAAGGGAAGGGAAGGGAAGGGAAGGGAAGGGAAGGGAAGGGAAGGGAAGGGAAGGGAAGGGAAGGGAAGGGAAGGGAAGGGAAGGGAAGGGAAGGGAAGGTCAAGGAAGGGCAGTGACGGCAAGGTCTGGGAAGGTCGGGGAAGGGAAGTTCGGGGAAGTTCGGGGAAGTTCGGGGAAGTTCGGGGAAGTTCGGGGAAGGGAAGGGAAGGGAAGGGAAGGGAAGGGAAGGGAAGGGAAGGGAAGGGAAGGGAAGGGAAGGGAAGGGAAGGGAAGGGAAATCAGGGAAGGTCAGGGAATGGAAGGTCGGGGAAATTCAGGGAAGGCAAGGTCAGGGAAGGTCAAGGAAGGTCAGGTAAGGTCAAGGAAGGTCAGTGACGGGAAGGTCATGGAGGTCGGGGAAGTTCGGAAAATGTCGGGGAAGGTCAGGGAAGGGAAGGGAAATCAGGGAAGGTCGGGGAAGGTCAGGGAAGGCAAGGTCAGGGAAGGTCAGGAAAGGTCAAGGAAGGTCAAGGAAGGTCAGGTAAGGTCAAGGAAGGTCAGTGACGGGAAGGTCAGGGAGGTCGGGGAAGTTCGGAAAAGGTCGGGGAAGGTCAGGGAAGGGAAGGGAAATCAGGGAAGGTCGGGGAAGGTCAGGGAAGGCAAGGTCAGGGAATGTCAGGAAAGGTCAAGGAAGGCCAAGGAAGGTCAGGTAAGATCAAGGAAGGTCAGTGACGGGAAGGTCAGGGAAGGTCGGGGAAGGGAAGGTCGGGGAAGGGAAGGTCGGGGAAGGGAAGGGAAGGGAAGGGAAGGGAAGGGAAGGGAAGGGAAGGGAAGGGAAGGGAAGGGAAGGGAAGGGAAGGGAAGGGAAGGGAAGGGAAGGGAAGGGAAGGGAAGGGAAGGGAAGGGAAGGGAAGGGAAGGGAAGGGAAGGGAAGGGAAGGGAAGGGAAGGGAAAGTCAGTGACAGGAAGGTCAGGGAAGGTCGGGGAAGGTCAGGGAAGGCAAGATCAGGGAAGGGAAGGGAAGGGAAGGTCAGGGAAGGTCAAGGAAGGTCAAGGAAGGTCAGGGAAGATCAAGGAAGGTCAGTGACAGGAAGGTCGGGGACGGTTGGGGAAGGGAAGGGAAGGTCGGGGAAGGTCAGGGAAGGTCGGGGAAGGTCAGGGAAGGGAAGGGAAGGGAAGGGAAGGGAAGGGAAGGGAAGGGAAGGGAAGGGAAGGGAAGGGAAGGGAAGGGAAGGGAAGGGAAGGGAAGGGAAGGGAAGGGAAGGGAAGGGAAGGGAAGGGAAGTTTGGGGAAGGGAAGGGAAGTTTGGGGAAGGGAAGGGAAGGGAAGGGAAGGGAAGGGAAGGGAAGGGAAGGGAAGGGAAGGGAAGGGAAGGGAAGGGAAGGGAAGGGAAGGGAAGGGAAGGGAAGGGAAGGGAAATCAGGGAAGGTCAGGGAATGGAAGGTCAGGGAAGGCAAGGTCAGGGAAGGTCAAGGAAGGTCATGTAAGGTAAGGTCAAGGAAGGTCAGGTAAGGTCAAGGAAGGTCAGGTAAGGTCAAGGAAGGTCAGTGACGGGAAGGTCGGGGAAGGTCGGGGAAGGTCGGGGAAGGGAAGGGAAGGGAAGGGAAGGGAAGGGAAGGGAAGGGAAGGGAAGGGAAGGGAAGGGAAGGGAAGGGAAGGGAAGGGAAGGGAAGGGAAGGGAAGGGAAGGGAAGGGAAGGGAAGGGAAGGGAAGGGAAGGGAAGGGAAGGTCGGGGAAGGTCGGGGAAGGGAAGCCAAGGTCGGGGAAGGGAAGGGAAGGGAAGGGAAGGGAAGGGAAGGGAAGGGAAGGGAAGGGAAGGGAAGGGAAGGGAAGGGAAGGGAAGGGAAGGGAAGGGAAGGGAAGGGAAGGGAAGGGAAGGGAAGGGAAGGGAAGGGAAAGTCAAGCAAGGTCAGGTAAGGTCAAGGAAGGTCAGTGAAGGTCAAGGAAAGTCAGTGACTGGAAGGTCAGGGAAGGTCGGGGAAGTTCGGGGAAGGTCGGGGAAGGTCAGGGAAGGGAAGGGAAGGTCAGGGAACGTCAAGGAAGGTTAAGGAAGGTCAGGTAAGGTCAAGGAAGGTCAGGGAAGGTCAAGGAAGGTCAGTGACAGGAAGGTCGGGGAAGGTCGGGGAAGGTCGGGGAAGGTCGGGGAAGGTCCGGGAAGGGAAGGGAAGGGAAGGGAAGGGAAGGGAAGGGAAGGGAAGGGAAGGGAAGGGAAGGGAAGGGAAGGTCAAGGAAGGGCAGTGACGGCAAGGTCTGGGAAGGTCGGGGAAGGGAAGTTCGGGGAAGTTCGGAGAAGTTCGGGGAAGGGAAGGGAAGGGAAGGGAAGGGAAGGGAAGGGAAGGGAAGGGAAGGGAAGGGAAGGGAAGGGAAGGGAAGGGAAGGGAAGGGAAGGGAAGGGAAGGGAAGGGAAATCAGGGAAGGTCAGGGAATGGAAGGTCGGGGAAATTCAGGGAAGGCAAGGTCAGGGAAGGTCAAGGAAGGTCAGGTAAGGTCAAGGAAGTTCAGTGACGGGAACGTCAGGGAAGGGAAGGGAAGGGAAGGGAAGGGAAGGGAAGGGAAGGGAAGGGAAGGGAAGGGAAGGGAAGGGAAGGGAAGCGGAAGGGAAGGGAAGGGAAGGGAAGGGAAGGGAAGGGAAGGGAAGGGAAGGGAAGGCAAGGTTAAGGAAGGTCAGGTAAGGTCAAGGAAGGTCAGGTAAGGTCAAGGAAGGTCATTGGCGGGAAGGTCGGGGAAGTTCGGAAAAGGTCGGGGAAGGTCAGGGAAGGTCAAGGAACGTCAAGGAAGGTCAGGTAAGGTCAAGGAAGGTCAGTGACGGGAAGCTCAGGGAAGGTCGGGGAAGTTCGGAAAACGTCGGGGAAGGTCAGGGAAGGGAAGGGAAGGGAAGGGAAATCAGGGAAGGTCAGGGAATGGAAGGTCGGGGAAGGTCAGGGAAGGCAAGGTCAGGGAAGGTCAAGGAAGGTCATGTAAGGCTAGGTCAAGGAAGGTCAGGTAAGGTCAAGGAAGGTCAGTGACAGGAAGGTCAGGGAAGTTCGGGGAAGGTCAGGGAAGACAAGGTCAGGGAAGGGAAGGGAAGGTTAGGGAAGGTCAAGGAAGGTGAAGGAAGGTCAGGTAAGGTCAAGGAAGGTCAGTGACGGGAAGGTCGGGGCAGGTCGGGGAAGGGAAGGGAAGGGAAGGGAAGGGAAGGGAAGGGAAGGGAAGGGAAGGGAAGGGAAGGGAAGGGAAGGGAAGGGAAGGGAAGGGAAGGGAAGGGAAGGGAAGGGAAGGGAAGGGAAGGGAAGGGAAGGGAAAGGAAGGTCAAGGAAGGGCAGTGACGGGAAGGTCGGGAAAGGGAAGGGAAGGGAAAGTCAGGGAAGGGAAGGTCAGGGAAGGTCAAGGAAGGTCAGGTAAGGTCAAGGAAGGTCAGGGAAGGTCAAGGAAGGTCAGTGACAGGAAGGTCAGGGAAGGTCGGGGAAGGTCAGGGAAGGCGAGATCACGGAAGGGAAGGGAAGGGAAGGTCAGGGAAGGGAAGGGAATGGAAAGTCGAGGAAAGTCAGGGAAGGGAAGGTCAGGGAAGGTCAAGGAAGGTCAAGGAAGGTCAGGTAAGGTCAAGGAAGGTCAGGGAAGGTCAAGGAAGGTCAGTGACAGGAAGGTCGGGGAAGGTCGGGGAAGGGAAGGGAAGGTCGGCGAATGTTAGGGAAGGGAAGGGAAGGGAAGGGAAGGGAAGGGAAGGGAAGGGAAGGGAAGGGAAGGGAAGGGAAGGGAAGGGAAGGGAAGGGAAGGGAAGGGAAGGGAAGGGAAGGGAAGGGAAGGGAAGGGAAGGGAAGGGAAGGGAAGGGAAGGGAAGGGAAGGGAAGGGAAGGGAAAGTCAAGGAAGGGCAGTGACGGAAATGTCTGGGAAGGTCGGGGAAGGGAAGGGAAGGTTGGGGAAGGTCAGGGAAGGGAAGGGAAGGGAAGGGAAGGGAAGGGAAGGGAAGGGAAGGGAAGGGAAGGGAAGGGAAGGGAAGGGAAGGGAAGGGAAGGGAAGGCAAGGTCAGGGAAGGGAAGGGAAGGTTAGGGAAGGTCAAGGAAGGTGAAGGAAGGTCAGGTAAGGTCAAGGAAGGTCAGTGACGGGAAGGTCGGGGCAGGTCGGGGCAGGTCGGGGCAGGTCGGGGAAGGGAAGGGAAGGGAAGGGAAGGGAAGGGAAGGGAAGGGAAGGGAAGGGAAGGGAAGGGAAGGGAAGGGAAGGGAAGGGAAGGGAAGGGAAGGGAAGGGAAGGGAAAGGAAGGTCAAGGAAGGGCAGTGACGGGAAGGTCGGGAAAGGGAAGGGAAGGGAAAGTCAGGGAAGGGAAGGTCAGGGAAGGTCAAGGAAGGTCAGGTAAGGTCAAGGAAGGTCAGGGAAGGTCAAGGAAGGTCAGTGACAGGAAGGTCAGGGAAGGTCGGGGAAGGTCAGGGAAGGCGAGATCACGGAAGGGAAGGGAAGGGAAGGTCAGGGAAGGGAAGGGAATGGAAAGTCGGGGAAAGTCAGGGAAGGGAAGGTCAGGGAAGGTCAAGGAAGGTCAAGGAAGGTCAGGTAAGGTCAAGGAAGGTCAGGGAAGGTCAAGGAAGGTCAGTGACAGGAAGGTCGGGGAAGGTCGGGGAAGGGAAGGGAAGGTCGGCGAATGTTAGGGAAGGGAAGGGAAGGGAAGGGAAGGGAAGGGAAGGGAAGGGAAGGGAAGGGAAGGGAAGGGAAGGGAAGGGAAGGGAAGGGAAGGGAAGGGAAGGGAAGGGAAGGGAAGGGAAGGGAAGGGAAGGGAAGGGAAGGGAAGGGAAGGGAAAGTCAAGGAAGGGCAGTGACGGAAATGTCTGGGAAGGTCGGGGAAGGGAAGGGAAGGTTGGGGAAGGTCAGGGAAGGGAAGGGAAGGGAAGGGAAGGAAAGGGAAGGGAAGGGAAGGGAAGGGAAGGGAAGGGAAGGGAAGGGAAGGGAAGGGAAGGGAAGGGAAGGGAAGGGAAGGGAAGGGAAGGGAAGGGAAGGGAAGGGAAGGGAAGGGAAGGGAAATCAGGGAAGGTCAGGGAATGTAAGGTCAGGGAAGGCAAGGTCAGGGAAGGTCAAGGAAGGTCATGTAAGGTAAGGTCAAGGAAGGTCAGGTAAGGTCAAGGAAGGTCAGTGACGGGAAGGTCGGGGAAGGTCAGGGAAGGGAAGGGAAGGGAAGGGAAGGGAAGGGAAGGGAAGGGAAGGGAAGGGAAGGGAAGACCAAGGAAGGTCAGGGAAGGGAAGGGAATGGGAAGTCGGGGAATTTCAGGGAAGGGAAGGGAAGGTCACGGAAGGTCAAGGAAGGTCAGGTAAGTTCAAGGAATGTCAGGGAAGCTCAAGGAAGGGAAGGGAAGGGAAGGGAAGGGAAGGGAAGGGAAGGGAAGGGAAGGGAAGGGAAGGGAAGGGAAGGGAAGGGAAGGGAAGGGAAGGGAAGGGAAGGGAAGGGAAGGGAAGGGAAGGGAAGGGAAGGGAAGGGAAGGGAAGGGAAGGGAAGGGAAAGTCAAGGAAGGGCAGTGACGGAAATGTCTGGGAAGGTCGGGGAAGGGAAGGGAAGGTTGGGGAAGGTCAGGGAAGGTCAGGGAAGGTCAGGGAAGGGAAGGGAAGGGAAGGGAAGGGAAGGGAAGGGAAGGGAAGGGAAGGGAAGGGAAGGGAAGGGAAGGGAAGGGAAGGCAAGGTCAGGGAAGGGAAGGGAAGGTTAGGGAAGGTCAAGGAAGGTGAAGGAAGGTCAGGTAAGGTCAAGGAAGGTCAGTGACGGGAAGGTCGGGGCAGGTCGGGGCAGGTCGGGGCAGGTCGGGGCAGGTCGGGGAAGGGAAGGGAAGGGAAGGGAAGGGAAGGGAAGGGAAGGGAAGGGAAGGGAAGGGAAGGGAAGGGAAGGGAAGGGAAGGGAAGGGAAGGGAAGGGAAGGGAAGGGAAGGGAAGGGAAGGGAAGGGAAGGGAAAGGAAGGTCAAGGAAGGGCAGTGACGGGAAGGTCGGGAAAGGGAAGGGAAGGGAAAGTCAGGGAAGGGAAGGTCAGGGAAGGTCAAGGAAGGTCAGGTAAGGTCAAGGAAGGTCAGGGAAGGTCAAGGAAGGTCAGTGACAGGAAGGTCAGGGAAGGTCGGGGAAGGTCAGGGAAGGCGAGATCACGGAAGGGAAGGGAAGGGAAGGTCAGGGAAGGGAAGGAATGGAAAGTCGGGGAAAGTCAGGGAAGGGAAGGTCAGGGAAGGTCAAGGAAGGTCAAGGAAGGTCAGGTAAGGTCAAGGAAGGTCAGGGAAGGTCAAGGAAGGTCAGTGACAGGAAGGTCGGGGAAGGTCGGGGAAGGGAAGGGAAGGTCGGCGAATGTTAGGGAAGGGAAGGGAAGGGAAGGGAAGGGAAGGGAAGGGAAGGGAAGGAGGGAAGGGAAGGGAAGGGAAGGGAAGGGAAGGGAAGGGAAGGGAAGGGAAGGGAAGGGAAGGGAAGGGAAGGGAAGGGAAGGGAAGGGAAGGGAAGGGAAGGGAAGGGAAGGGAAGGGAAGGGAAAGTCAAGGAAGGGCAGTGACGGAAATGTCTGGGAAGGTCGGGGAAGGGAAGGGAAGGTTGGGGAAGGTCAGGGAAGGGAAGGGAAGGGAAGGGAAGGGAAGGGAAGGGAAGGGAAGGGAAGGGAAGGGAAGGGAAGGGAAGGGAAGGGAAGGGAAGGGAAGGGAAGGGAAGGGAAGGGAAATCAGGGAAGGTCAGGGAATGTAAGGTCAGGGAAGGCAAGGTCAGGGAAGGTCAAGGAAGGTCATGTAAGGTAAGGTCAAGGAAGGTCAGGTAAGGTCAAGGAAGGTCAGTGACGGGAAGGTCGGGGAAGGTCAGGGAAGGGAAGGGAAGGGAGGGAAGGGAAGGGAAGGGAAGGGAAGGGAAGGGAAGGGAAGACCAAGGAAGGTCAGGGAAGGGAAGGGAATGGGAAGTCGGGGGATTTCAGGGAAGGGAAGGGAAGGTCACGGAAGGTCAAGGAAGGTCAGGTAAGTTCAAGGAATGTCAAGGAAAGCTCAAGGAAGGGAAGGGAAGGGAAGGGAAGGGAAGGGAAGGGAAGGGAAGGGAAGGGAAGGGAAGGGAAGGGAAGGGAAGGGAAGGGAAGGGAAGGGAAGGGAAGGGAAGGGAAGGGAAGGGAAGGGAAGGGAAGGGAAGGGAAGGGAAGGGAAGGGAAGGGAAGGGAAGGGAAGGGAAAGTCAAGGAAGGTCAGGTAAGGTTAAGGAAGGTCAGGGAAGGTCAAAGAAGGTCAGGTAAGGTCAAGGAAGGTCAGTGACTGGAAGGTCAGGGAAGGTCGGGGAAGGTCAGGGAAGGCAAGATCAGGGAAGGGAAGGGAAGGGAAGGGAAGGTCAGGCAAGGTCAAGGAAGGTCAGTGACGGGAAGGTCAGGGAAGGTCGGGGAAGTTCGGGGAAGGTCGGGGAACATCAGGGAAGGGAAGGGAAGGTCAGGGAAGGTCAAGGAAGGTCAAGGAAGGTCACGTAAGGTCAAGGAAGGTCAAGGAAGGTCAAGGAAGGTCAGTGACAGGAAGGTCGGGGAAGGTCGGGGAAGGGAAGGGAAGGTCGGGGAAGGTCAGGGAAGGGAAGGGAAGGGAAGGGAAGGGAAGGGAAGGGAGGAAGGGAAGGGAAGGGAAGGGAAGGTCAAGGAAGGGCAGTGACGGCAAGGTCTGGGAAGGTCGGGGAAGGGAAGGTCAGGGAAGGTCAGGGAAGATCAAGGAAGGTCAGTGACGGGAAGTTCGGGGAAGGGAAGGGAAGGTCGGGGAAGGTCGGGGAAGGTCGGGGAAGGTCGGGGAAGGGAAGGGAAGGGAAGGGAAGGGAAGGGAAGGGAAGGGAAGGAAGGGAAGGGAAGGGAAGGGAAGGGAAGGGAAGGGAAGGGAAGGGAAGGGAAGGGAAGGGAAGGGAAGGGAAGGGAAGGGAAGGGAAGGGAAGGGAAGGGAAGGTCAGCGAAGGCAAGGTCAGGGAAGGTCAAGGAAGGTCATGTAAGGCAAGGTCAAGGAATGTCAGGTAAGGTCAAGGAAGGTCAGTGACAGGAAGGTCAGGGAAGGTCGGGGAAGTTCTGATAAGGTCGGGGAAAGTCAGGGAAAGAAAGGAAAGGAAGGGAAATCGGGGAAGGTCAGGGAATTGAAGGTCGGGGAAGGTCAGGGAAGGCAATGTCACCGAAGGTCAGGGAAGGTCAAGGAAGGTCAAGGAAGGTCAGGGAAGCTCAATGAAGGTCAGTGACGGGAACGTCAGGGAAGTTCGGGGAAGGTCAGGGAAGGCAAGGTCAGGGAAGGGAAGGGAAGGTTAGGGAAGGTCAAGGAAGGTCAGGTAAGGTCAAGGAACGTCAGGTAAGGTCAAGGAAGGTCAGTGACGGGGAAGGTCGGGGAAGATCGGGGAAAGGAAGGGAAGGTCGGGGAAGGGAAGGGAAGGGAAGGGAAGGGAAGGGAAGGGAAGGGAAGGGAAGGGAAGGGAAGGGAAGGGAAGGGAAGGGAAGGGAAGGGAAGGGAAGGGAAGGGAAGGGAAGGGAAGGGAAGGGAAGGGAAGGGAAGGGAAGGGAAGGGAAGGGAAGGTCAAGGAAGGGCAGTGACGGCAAGGTCTGGGAAGGTCGGGGAGAAGGGAAGGGAAGGGAAGGTTGGGGAAGGTCAGGGAAGGTCAGGGAAGGGGGGAAGGGAAGGGAAGGGAAGGGAAGGGAAGGGGAAGGGAAGGGAAGGAAGGGATGGAAAGGGAAATCAGGGAAGGTCAGGGAATGGAAGGTCGGGGAACGTCAGCGAAGGAAAGGTCAGGGAAGGTCAAGGAAGGTCATGTAAGGCAAGGTTAAGGAAGGTCAGGTAAGGTCAATAAAGGTCAGGTAAGCTCAAGGAAGGTCAGTGACAGGAAGGTCAGTGAAGGTCGGGGAAGTTCTGATAAGGTCGGGGAAAGTCAGGGAAGGGAAGGGAAAGGAAGGGAAATCGGGGAAGGTCAGGGAATGGAAGGTCGGGGAAGGTCAGGGAAGGGAATGTCACCGAAGGTCAGGGAAGGTCAAGGAAGGTCAATGAAGGTCAGGTAAGGTCAAGGAAGGTCACTGACAGGAAGGTCGGGGAAGGTCGGGGAGGGTCGGGGAAGGTCGGGGAAGGTCCGGGAAGGGAAGGTCCGGGAAGGGAAGGTCCGGGAAGGGAAGGGAAGGGAAGGGAAGGGAAGGGAAGGGAAGGGAAGAGGGAAGGGAAGGGAAGGGAAGGGAAGGGAAGGGAAGGGAAGGGAAGGGAAGGGAAGGGAAGGGAAAGTCAGGGAAGGGAAGGGAAGGTCAGGGAAAGTCAAGCAATTTCAGGTAAGGTCAAGGAAGGTCAGGGAAGGTCAAGGAAAGTCAGTGACTGGAAGGTCAGGGAAGGTCGGGGAACTTCGGGGAAGGTCGGGGAAGGTCAGGGAAGGGAAGGGAAGGTCAGGGAACGTCAAGGAAGGTCAAGGAAGGTCAGGTAAGGTCAAGGAAGGTCAGGGAAGGTCAAGGAAGGTCAGTGACAGGAAGGTCGGGGAAGGTCGGGGAAGGTCGGGGAAGGTCGGGGAAGGGAAGGGAAGGGAAGGGAAGGGAAGGGAAGGGAAGGGAAGGGAAGGGAAGGGAAGGGAAGGGAAGGGAAGGGAAGGGAAGGGAAGGGAAGGGAAGGTCAAGGAAGGGCAGTGACGGCAAGGTCTGGGAAGGTCGGGGAAGGTCGGGGAAGGGAAGGGAAGGGAAGGGAAGAGAAGGGAAGGGAAGGGAAGGGAAGGGAAGGGAAGGGAAGGGAAGGGAAGGGAAGGGAAGGGAAATCAGGGAAGGTCAGGGAATGGAAGGTCGGGGAAGTTCAGGGAAAGGCAAGGTCAGGGAAGGTCAAGGAAGGTCAGGTAAGGTCAAGGAAGGTCAGTGACGGGAAGCTCAGGGAAGGTCGGGGAAGTTCGGAAAACGTCGGGGAAGGTCAGGGAAGGGAAGGGAAGGGAAGGGAAATCAGGGAAGGTCAGGGAATGGAAGGTCGGGGAAGGTCAGGGAAGGCAAGGTCAGGGAAGGTCAAGGAAGGTCATGGAAGGTAAGGTCAAGGAACGTCAGGTAAGGTCAAGGAACGTCAGGTAAGGTCAAGGAAGGTCAGTGACGGGAAGGTCAGGGAGGTCGGGGAAGTTCAGAAAATGTCGGGGAAGGTCAGGGAAGGGAAGGGAAATCAGGGAAGGTCGGGGAAGGTCAGGGAAGGCAAGGTCAGGGAAGGTCAGGAAAGGTCAAGGAAGGTCAAGGAAGGTCAGGGAGGTCGGGGAAGTTCGGAAAAGGTCGGGGAAGGTCAGGGAAGGGAAGGGAAATCAGGGAAGGTCGGGGAAGGTCAGGGAAGGCAAGGTCAGGGAAGGTCAGGAAAGGTCAAGGAAGGCCAAGGAAGGTCAGGTAAGGTCAAGGAAGGTCAGTGACGGGAAGGTCAGGGAAGGTCGGGGAAGGTCAGGGAAGGTCAGGGAAGGGAAAGGGAAGGGAAGGAAGGGAAGGGAAGGGAAGGGAAGGGAAGGGAAGGGAAGGGAAGGGAAGGGAAGGGAAGGGAAGGGAAGGGAAGGGAAGGGAAGGGAAGGGAAGGGAAGGGAAGGGAAGGGAAGGGAAGGGAAGGGAAGGGAAAGTCAGGGGAAGGTCAGTGACAGGAAGGTCAGTGAAGGTCGGGGAAGTTCTGATAAGGTCGGGGAAAGTCAGGGAAGGAAGGGAAAGGAAGGGAAATCGGGGAAGGTCAGGGAATGGAAGGTCGGGGAAGGTCAGGGAAGGGAATGTCACCGAAGGTCAGGGAAGGTCAAGGAAGGTCAATGAAGGTCAGGTAAGGTCAAGGAAGGTCACTGATGGGAAGGTCAGGGAAATTCGGGGAAGGTCAGGGAAGGCAAGGTCAGGGAAGGGAAGGGAAGGTTTGGGAAGGTCAAGGAAGGTGAAGGAAGGAAAGGGAAGGTCAGGGAAGGTCAGTGACAGGAAGGTCGGGGAAGGGAAGGGAAAGTCGGGGAAGGTCGGGGAAGGGAAGGTCGGGGAGGTCGGGGAAGGTCGGAGAAGGTCGGGGAAGGGAAGGGAAGGGAAGGGAGGGAAGGGAAGGGAAGGAAGGGAAGGGAAGGGAAGGGAAGGGAAGGGAAGGGAAGGGAAGGGAAGGGAAGGGAAGGGAAGGGCAGGTCAAGGAACGGCAGTGACAGGAAGGTCTGGGAAGGTCGGGGAAGGGAAAGGAAGTTTGGGGAAGGTCGGGAAAGGGAAGGGAAGGGAAGGGAAGGGAAGGGAAGGGAAGGGAAGGGAAGGGAAGGGAAGGGAAGGAAGGGAAGGGAAGGGAAGGGAAGGGAAGGGAAAGTCAGGGAAGGTCAAGGGAAGGTCAGTGACAGAAGGTCAGGGAAGGTCGGCGAAGGTCAGGGAAGGCAAGATCACGGAAGGGAAGGGAAGGGAAGGTCAGGAAGGAAGGGAATGGAAAGTCGGGGAAAGTCAGGGAAGGGAAGGTCAGGGAAGGTCAAGGAAGGTAAAGGAAGGTCAGGTAAGGTCAAGGAAGGTCAGGGAAGGTCAAGGAAGGTCAGTGACAGGAAGGTCGGGGAAGGTCGGGGAAGGGAAGGGAAGGTCGGCGAAAGTTACGGAAGGGAAGGGAAGGGAAGGGAAGGGAAGGGAAGGGAAGGGAAGGGAAGGGAAGGGAAGGGAAGGGAAGGGAAGGGAAGGGAAGGGAAGGGAAGGGAAGGGAAGGGAAGGGAAGGGAAGGAAGGGAAGGGGAAGGGAAGGGAAGGGAAGGGAAGGGAAGGGAAGGTCAAGGAAGGGCAGTGACGGAAAGGTCTGGGAAGGTCGGGGAAGGGAAGGGAAGGTTGGGGAAGGTCAGGGAAGGAAGGCAAGGGAAGGTTAGGGAAGGTCAAGGAAGTTCAAGAAGGTCAGGTAATGTCAAGGAAGGTCAGGGAGGTCAAGGAAGGTCAGTGACGGGAAGGTCAGGGAAGGTCGGGGAAGGTAAGGGAAGGGAAGGGAAGGGAAGGAAGGAAGGAAAGGAAGGGAAGGGAAGGGAAGGGAAGGGAAGGGAAGGTCAAGGAAGGTCAAGGAAGGTCAGGTAAGGTCAAGGAAGGTCAGGGAAGGTCAGTGACAGGAAGGTCGGGGAAGGGAAGGTCGGGGAAGGTCGGGGAAGGTCGGGGAAGGGAAGGCAAGTTCGGGGAATGGAAGGCAAGGGAAGGCAAGGGAAGGGAAGGCAAGGGAAGGGAAGGTCAGGGAAGGGAAGGGAAGGGAAGGGAAGGGAAGGGAAGGGAAGGGAAGGGAAGGGAAGGAAGGGAAGGGAAGGGAAGGGAAGGGAAGGGAAGGGAAGGGAGGAAGGGAAGGGAAGGAAGGGAAGGGAAGGGAAGGGAAGGGAAGGGGGAAGGGAAGGGAAGGGAAGGGAAGTCAGGGAAGGGAAGGGAAGGTCAGGGAAAGTCAAGCAAGGTCAGGTAAGGTCAAGGAAGGTCAGGGAAGGTCAAGGAATGTCAGTGACTGGAAGGTCAGGGAAGGTCGGGGAACTTCGGGGAAGGTCGGGGAAGGTCAGGGAAGGGAAGGGAAGGTCAGGGAACGTCAAGGAAGGTCAAGGAAGGTCAGGTAAGGTCAAGGAAGGTCAGGGAAGGTCAAGGAAGGTCACTGACAGGAAGGTCGGGGAAGGTCGGGAAGGTCGGGGAAGGTCGGGGAAGGTCCGGGAAGGGAAGGATCCGGGAAGGAAGGTCCGGGAAGGGAAGGGAAGGGAAGGGAAGGAAGGGAAGGGAAGGGAAGGGAAGGGAAGGGAAGGGAAGGGAAGGGAAGGGAAGGGAAGGGAAGGGAAGGGAAGGGAAGGGAAGGGAAGGGAAAGTCAGGGAAGGGAAGGGAAGGTCAGGGAAAGTCAAGCAATTTCAGGTAAGGTCAAGGAAGGTCAGGGAAGGTCAAGGAAAGTCAGTGACTGGAAGGTCAGGGAAGGTCGGGGAACTTCGGGGAAGGTCGGGGAAGGTCAGGGAAGGGAAGGGAAGGTCAGGGAACGTCAAGGAAGGTCAAGGGAAGGTCAGGTAAGGTCAAGGAAGGTCAGGGAAGGTCAAGGAAGGTCAGTGACAGGAAGGTCGGGGAAGGTCGGGGAAGGTCGGGGGAAGGTCGGGGAAGGGAAGGGAAGGGAAGGGAAGGGAAGGGAAGGGAAGGGAAGGGAAGGGAAGGGAAGGGAAGGGAAGGGAAGGGAAGGGAAGGGAAGGGAAGGTCAAGGAAGGGCAGTGACGGCAAGGTCTGGGAAGGTCGGGGGAAGGTCGGGAAGGAAGGGAAGGGAAGGAAGAGAGGGAAGGGAAGGGAAGGGAAGGGAAGGGAAGGGAAGGGAAGGGAAGGAAGGGAAGGGAAGGGAAATCAGGGAAGGTCAGGGAATGGAAGGTCGGGGAAGTTCAGGGAAGGCAAGGTCAGGGAAGGTCAAGGAAGGTCAGGTAAGGTCAAGGAAGGTCAGTGACGGGAAGCTCAGGGAAGGTCGGGGAAGTTCGGAAAACGTCGGGGAAGGTCAGGGAAGGGAAGGGAAGGGAAGGGAAATCAGGGAAGGTCAGGGAATGGAAGGTCGGGGAAGGTCAGGGAAGGCAAGGTCAGGGAAGGTCAAGGAAGGTCATGGAAGGTAAGGTCAAGGAACGTCAGGTAAGGTCAAGGAACGTCAGGTAAGGTCAAGGAAGGTCAGTGACGGAAGGTCAGGGAGGTCGGGGGAAGTTCAGAAAATGTCGGGGAAGGTTCAGGGAAGGGAAGGGAAATCAGG
>NW_027472338.1:0-36180 GCF_965638725.1 Aptenodytes patagonicus | reverse complement strand
CAGCCCACCTCCGAAATTCAAAACGGTCCAGCCACTGCTCCCACACCAAAGGGGCTAGCACTGAAAGCTCTTGCTGGCCATCACCTGCCCTAGGCCAGCCCTTCCACAGCCCCACAAGCACTGGCGCTCTGAGCTTCCTAGCCACAGCACAGTGGGGACGTTCCTTCTCAGCACAGCCACAGCCCAGCTCCGAAATTCAAAACGTCCAGCCACTGCTCCCACACCAAAGGGGCTAGCACTGAAAGCTCTTGCTGGCCATCACCTGCCTAGGCAGCCCTTCCACAGCCCCACAAGCACTGGCGCTCTGAGCTTCCTAGCCACAGCACAGTGGGGACGTTCCTTCTCGGCACAGCCACAGCCCAGCTCCGAAATTCAAAACGTCCAGCCACTGCTCCCACACCAAAGGGGCTGGCACTGAAAGCTCTTGCTGGCCTCACCTGCCCTAGGCAGCCCTTCCCCAGCCCCACAAGCACTGGCGCTCTCAGCGTCCTAGCCACAGCACAGTTGGGGAGTCCTTCCTCGGCACAGCCACAGCCCAGCTCCGAAATTCGAAACGTCCAGCCACTGCTCCCACACCAAAGGGGCTAGCACTGAAAGCTCTTGCTGGCCATCACCTGCCCTAGGCAGCCCTTCCACAGCCCCACAAGCACTGGCGCTCTGAGCTTCCTAGCCACAGCACAGTGGGGACGTTCCTTCTCAGCACAGCCAAGCCAGCTCCGAAATTCGAAACGTCCAGCCACTGCTCCCACACCAAAGGGGCTAGCACTGAAAGCTCTTGCTGGCCATCACCTGCCCTAGGCAGCCCTTCACAGCCCCACAAGCACTGGCGCTCTGAGCTTCCTAGCCACAGCACAGTGGGGACGTTCCTTCTCAGCACAGCCACAGCCCAGCTCCGAAATTCAAAACGTCCAGCCACTGCTCCCACACCAAAGGGGCTAGCACTGAAAGCTCTTGCTGGCCATCACCTGCCCTAGGCAGCCCTTCCACAGCCCCACAAGCACTGGCGCTCTGAGCTTCCTAGCCCAGCACAGTGGGGACGTTCCTTCTCAGGCACAGCCACAGCCCAGCTCCGAAATTCAAAACGTCCAGCCACTGCTCCCACACCAAAGGGGCTAGCACTGAAAGCTCTTGCTGGCCATCACCTGCCCTAGGCAGCCCTTCCACAGCCCCACAAGCACTGGCGCTCTGAGCTTCCTAGCCACAGCACAGTGGGGACGTTCCTTCTCGGCACAGCCAGAGCCCAGCTCCGAAATTCAAAACGTCCAGCCACTGCTCCCACACCAAAGGGGCTAGCACTGAAAGCTCTTGCTGGCCATCACCTGCCCTAGGCAGCCCTTCCACAGCCCCACAAGCACTGGCGCTCTGAGCTTTCCTAGCCACAGCACAGTGGGGACGTTCCTTCTCGGCACAGCCAGAGCTCCAGCTCCGAAATTCAAAACGTCCAGCCACTGCTCCCACACCAAAGGGGCTAGCACTGAAAGCTCTTGCTGGCCATCACCTGCCCTAGGCAGCCCTTCCACAGCCCCACAAGCACTGGCGCTCTGAGCTTCCTAGCCACAGCACAGTGGGGACGTTCCTTCTCAGCACAGCCACAGCCCAGCTCTGAAATTCAAAACGTCCAGCCACTGCTCCCACACCAAAGGGGCTAGCACTGAAAGCTCTTGCTGGCCATCACCTGCCCTAGGCAGCCCTTCCACAGCCCCACAAGCACTGGCGCTCTCAGCTTCCTAGCCACAGCACAGTGGGGACGTTCCTTCTCAGCACAGCCACAGCCCAGCTCCGAAATTCAAAACGTCCAGCCACTGCTCCCACACCAAAGGGGCTAGCACTGAAAGCTCTTGCTGGCCATCACCTGCCCTAGGCAGCCCTTCCACAGCCCCACAAGCACTGGCGCTCTGAGCTTCCTAGCCACAGCACAGTGGGGACGTTCCTTCTCGCCACAGCCACAGCCCAGCTCCGAAATTCGAAAACGTCCAGCCACTGCTCCCACACCAAAGGGGCTAGCACTGAAAGCTCTTGCTGGCCATCACCTGGCCCTAGGCAGCCCTTCCACAGCCCCCCAAGCACTGGCGCTCTGAGCTTCCTAGCCACAGCACAGTGGGGACGTTCCTTCTCGGCACAGCCAGAGCTCCAGCTCCGAAATTCAAAACGTCCAGCCACTGCTCCCACACCAAAGGGGCTAGCACTGAAAGCTCTTGCTGGCCATCACCTGCCCTAGGCAGCCCTTCCACAGCCCCACAAGCACTGGCGCTCTGAGCTTCCTAGCCACAGCACAGTGGGGACGTTCCTTCTCGGCACAGCCACAGCCCAGCTCCGAAATTCAAAACGTCCAGCCACTGCTCCCACACCAAAGGGCTAGCACTGAAAGCTCTTGCTGGCCATCACCTGCCCTAGGCAGCCCTTCCACAGCCCCACAAGCACTGGCGCTCTGAGCTTCCTAGCCACAGCACAGTGGGGACGTTCCTTCTCAGCACAGCCAGAGCCCAGCTCCGAAATTCGAAACGTCCAGCCACTGCTCCCACACCAAAGGGGCTAGCACTGAAAGCTCTTGCTGGCCATCACCTTCCCTAGGCAGCCCTTCCACAGCCCCACAAGCACTGGCGCTCTGAGCTTCCTAGCCACAGCACAGTGGGGACGCTCCTTCTCGGCACAGCCAGAGCTCAGCTCCGAAATTCAAAACGTCCAGCCACTGCTCCCACACCAAAGGGCTAGCACTGAAAGCTCTTGCTGGCCATCACCTTCCCTAGGCAGCCCTTCCACAGCCCCACAAGCACTGGCGCTCTGAGCTTCCTAGCCACAGCACAGTGGGGACGTTCCTTCTCAGCACAGCCACAGCCCAGCTCCGAAATTCGAAACGTCCAGCCACTGCTCCCACACCAAAGGGGCTAGCACTGAAAGCTCTTGCTGGCCATCACCTGCCCTAGGCAGCCCTTCCACAGCCCCACAAGCACTGGCGCTCTGAGCTTCCTAGCCACAGGACAGTGGGGACGTTCCTTCTCAGCACAGCCACAGCCAGCTCCGAAATTCAAAACGTCCAGCCACTGCTCCCACACCAAAGGGCTAGCACTGAAAGCTCTTGCTGGCCAGCACCTTCCCTAGGCAGCCCTTCCACAGCCCCACAAGCACTGGCGCTCTGAGCTTCCTAGCCACAGCACAGTGGGGACGTTCCTTCTCAGCACAGCCACAGCCCAGCTCCGAAATTCAAAACGTCCAGCCACTGCTCCCACACCAAAGGGGCTAGCACTGAAAGCTCTTGCTGGCCAGCACCTCCCTAGGCAGCCCTTCCACAGCCCCACAAGCACTGGCGCTCTGAGCTTCCTAGCCACAGCACAGTGGGGACGTTCCTTCTCAGCACAGCCACAGCCCAGCTCCGAAATTCGAAACGTCCAGCCACTGCTCCCACACCCAAAGGGGCTAGCACTGAAAGCTCTTGCTGGCCATCACCTGCCCTAGGCAGCCCTTCCACAGCCCCACAAGCACTGGCGCTCTGAGCTTCCTAGCCACAGCACAGTGGGGACGTTCCTTCTCAGCACAGCCCCCAGCCCAGCTCCGAAATTCAAAACGTCAGCCACTGCTCCCACACCAAAGGGGCTAGCACTGAAAGGCTCTTGCTGGGCCAGCACCTGCCCTAGGCAGCCCTTCCACAGCCCCACAAGCACTGGCGCTCTGAGCTTCCTAGCCACAGCACAGTGGGGACGTTCCTTCTCAGCACAGCCACAGCCCAGCTCCGAAATTCGAAACGTCCAGCCACTGCTCCCACACCAAAGGGGCTAGCACTGAAAGCTCTTGCTGGCCATCACCTGCCCTAGGCAGCCCTTCCACAGCCCCACAAGCACTGGCGCTCTGAGCTTCCTAGCCACAGCACAGTGGGGACGTTCCTTCTCAGCACAGCCACAGCCCAGCTCCGAAATTCAAAACGTCCAGCCACTGCTCCCACACCAAAGGGGCTAGCACTGAAAGCTCTTGCTGGCCATCACCTGCCCTAGGCAGCCCTTCCACAGCCCCACAAGCACTGGCGCTCTGAGCTTCCTAGCCACAGCACCAGTGGGGACGTTCCTTCTCAGCACAGCCCACAGCCCAGCTCCGAATTCAAAACGTCCAGCCACTCCTCCCACACCAAAGGGGCTAGCACTGAAAGCTCTTGCTGGCCATCACCTGCCCTAGGCAGCCCTTCCACAGCCCCACAGCACTGGCGCTCTGAGCTTCCTAGCCACAGCACAGTGGGGACGTTCCTTCTCGGCACAGCCACAGCCCAGCTCCGAAATTCAAAACGTCCAGCCACTGCTCCCACACCAAAGGGGCTAGCACTGAAAGCTCTTGCTGGCCATCACCTGCCCTAGGCAGCCCTTCCACAGGCCCACAAGCACTGGCGCTCTGAGCTTCCTAGCCAACAGCACAGTGGGGACGCTCCTTCTCGGCACAGCCAGAGCTCAGCTCCGAAATTCAAAACGTCCAGCCACTGCTCCCACACCAAAGGGGCTAGCACTGAAAGCTCTTGCTGGCCATCACCTTCCCTAGGCAGCCCTTCCACAGCCCCACAAGCACTGGCGCTCTGAGCTTCCTAGCCACAGCACAGTGGGGACGTTCCTTCTCAGCACAGCCACAGCCCAGCTCCGAAATTCGAAACGTCCAGCCACTGCTCCCACACCAAAGGGGCTAGCACTGAAAGCTCTTGCTGGCCATCACCTGCCCTAGGCAGCCCTTCCACAGCCCCACAAGCACTGGCGCTCTGAGCTTCCTAGCCACAGGAACAGTGGGGACGTTCCTTCTCAGCACAGCCACAGCCCAGCTCCGAAATTCAAAACGTCCAGCCACTGCTCCCACACCAAAGGGGCTAGCACTGAAAGCTCTTGCTGGCCAGCACCTTCCCTAGGCAGCCCTTCCACAGCCCCACAAGCACTGGCGCTCTGAGCTTCCTAGCCACAGCACAGTGGGGACGTTCCTTCTCAGCACAGCCACAGCCCAGCTCCGAAATTCAAAACGTCCAGCCACTGCTCCCACACCAAAGGGGCTAGCACTGAAAGCTCTTGCTGGCCAGCACCTGCCCTAGGCAGCCCTTCCACAGCCCCACAAGCACTGGCGCTCTGAGCTTCCTAGCCACAGCACAGTGGGGACGTTCCTTCTCAGCACAGCCACAGCCCAGCTCCGAAATTCGAAACGTCCAGCCACTGCTCCCACACCAAAGGGGCTAGCACTGAAAGCTCTTGCTGGCCATCACCTGCCCTAGGCAGCCCTTCCACAGCCCCACAAGCACTGGCGCTCTGAGCTTCCTAGCCACAGCACAGTGGGGACGTTCCTTCTCAGCACAGCCACAGCCCAGCTCCGAAATTCAAAACGTCCAGCCACTGCTCCCACACCAAAGGGGCTAGCACTGAAAGCTCTTGCTGGCCATCACCTGCCCTAGGCAGCCCTTCCACAGCCCCACAAGCACTGGCGCTCTGAGCTTCCTAGCCACAGCACAGTGGGGACGTTCCTTCTCAGCACAGCCACAGCCCAGCTCCGAAATTCAAAACGTCCAGCCACTCCTCCCACACCAAAGGGGCTAGCACTGAAAGCTCTTGCTGGCCATCACCTGCCCTAGGCAGCCCTTCCACAGCCCCACAAGCACTGGCGCTCTGAGCTTCCTAGCCACAGCACAGTGGGGACGTTCCTTCTCGGCACAGCCACAGCCCAGCTCCGAAATTCAAAACGTCCAGCCACTGCTCCCACACCAAAGGGGCTAGCACTGAAAGCTCTTGCTGGCCATCACCTGCCCTAGGCAGCCCTTCCACAGGCCACAAGCACTGGCGCTCTGAGCTTCCTAGCCACAGCACAGTGGGGACGTTCCTTCTCAGCACAGCCACAGCCCAGCTCCGAAATTCAAAACGTCCAGCCCACTGCTCCCACACCAAAGGGGTTAGCACTGAAAGCTCTTGCTGGCCATCACCTGCCCTAGGCAGCCCTTCCACAGCCCCACAAGCACTGGCGCTCTCAGCTTCCTAGCCACAGCACAGTGGGGACGTTCCTTCTCAGCACAGCCACAGCCCAGCTCCGAAATTCAAAACGTCCAGCCACTGCTCCCACACCAAAGGGGCTAGCACTGAAAGCTCTTGCTGGCCATCACCTGCCCTAGGCAGCCCTTCCACAGCCCCACAAGCACTGGCGCTCTGAGCTTCCTAGCCACAGCACAGTGGGGACGTTCCTTCTCAGCACAGCCACAGCCCAGCTCCGAAATTCGAAACGTCCAGCCACTGCTCCCACACCAAAGGGGTTAGCACTGAAAGCTCTTGCTGGCCATCACCTGCCCTAGGCAGCCCTTCCACAGCCCCACAAGCACTGGCGCTCTGAGCTTCCTAGCCACAGCACGGTGGGGACGTTCCTTCTCGGCACAGCCAGAGCTCAGCTCCGAAATTCAAAACGTCCAGCCACTGCTCCCACACCAAAGGGGCTAGCACTGAAAGCTCTTGCTGGCCATCACCTGCCCTAGGCAGCCCTTCCACAGCCCCACAAGCACTGGCGCTCTGAGCTTCCTAGCCACAGCACAGTGGGGACGTTCCTTCTCAGCACAGCCACAGCCCAGCTCCGAAATTCGAAACGTCCAGCCACTGCTCCCACACCAAAGGGGCTAGCACTGAAAGCTCTTGCTGGCCATCACCTGCCCTAGGCAGCCCTTCCACAGCCCCACAAGCACTGGCGCTCTGAGCTTCCTAGCCACAGCACAGTGGGGACGTTCCTTCTCAGCACAGCCACAGCCCAGCTCCGAAATTCAAAACGTCCAGCCACTGCTCCCACACCAAAGGGGCTAGCACTGAAAGCTCTTGCTGGCCATCACCTGCCCTAGGCAGCCCTTCCACAGCCCCACAAGCACTGGCGCTCTGAGCTTCCTAGCCACAGCACAGTGGGGACGTTCCTTCTCAGCACAGCCACAGCCCAGCTCCGAAATTCAAAACGTCCAGCCACTCCTCCCACACCAAAGGGGCTAGCACTGAAAGCTCTTGCTGGCCATCACCTGCCCTAGGCAGCCCTTCCACAGCCCCACAAGCACTGGCGCTCTGAGCTTCCTAGCCACAGCACAGTGGGGACGTTCCTTCTCGGCACAGCCACAGCCCAGCTCCGAAATTCAAAAAGTCCAGCCACTGCTCCCACACCAAAGGGGCTAGCACTGAAAGCTCTTGCTGGCCATCACCTGCCCTAGGCAGCCCTTCCACAGGCCCACAAGCACTGGCGCTCTGAGCTTCCTAGCCACAGCACAGTGGGGACGTTCCTTCTCAGCACAGCCACAGCCCAGCTCCGAAATTCAAAACGTCCAGCCACTGCTCCCACACCAAAGGGTCTAGCACTGAAAGCTCTTGCTGGCCATCACCTGCCCTAGGCAGCCCTTCCACAGCCCCACAAGCACTGGCGCTCTGAGCTTCCTAGCCACAGCACAGTGGGGACGTTCCTTCTCAGCACAGCCACAGCCCAGCTCCGAAATTCAAAACGTCCAGCCACTGCTCCCACACCAAAGGGGCTAGCACTGAAAGCTCTTGCTGGCCATCACCTGCCCTAGGCAGCCCTTCCACAGCCCCACAAGCACTGGCGCTCTGAGCTTCCTAGCCACAGCACAGTGGGGACGTTCCTTCTCAGCACAGCCACAGCCCAGCTCCGAAATTCAAAACGTCCAGCCACTCCTCCCACACCAAAGGGGCTAGCACTGAAAGCTCTTGCTGGCCATCACCTGCCCTAGGCAGCCCTTCCACAGCCCCACAAGCACTGGCGCTCTGAGCTTCCTAGCCACAGCACAGTGGGGACGTTCCTTCTCGGCACAGCCACAGCCCAGCTCCGAAATTCAAAAAGTCCAGCCACTGCTCCCACACCAAAGGGGCTAGCACTGAAAGCTCTTGCTGGCCATCACCTGCCCTAGGCAGCCCTTCCACAGCCCCACAAGCACTGGCGCTCTGAGCTTCCTAGCCACAGCCCAGTGGGGACGTTCCTTCTCGGCACAGCCACAGCCCAGCTCCGAAATTCGAAACGTCCAGCCACTGCTCCCACACCAAAGGGGCTAGCACTGAAAGCTCTTGCTGGCCATCACCTGCCCTAGGCAGCCCTTCCACAGCCCCACAAGCACTGGCGCTCTGAGCTTCCTAGCCACAGCACAGTGGGGACGTTCCTTCTCAGCACAGCCACAGCCCAGCTCCGAAATTCAAAACGTCCAGCCACTGCTCCCACACCAAAAGGGCTAGCACTGAAAGCTCTTGCTGGCCATCACCTTCCCTAGGCAGCCCTTCCACAGCCCCACAAGCACTGGCGCTCTGAGCTTCCTAGCCACAGCACAGTGGGGACGTTCCTTCTCAGCACAGCCACAGCCCAGCTCCGAAATTCAAAACGTCCAGCCACTGCTCCCACACCAAAGGGGTTAGCACTGAAAGCTCTTGCTGGCCATCACCTGCCCTAGCAGCCCTTCCACAGCCCCACAAGCACTGGCGCTCTGAGCTTCCTAGCCACAGCACAGTGGGGACGTTCCTTCTCAGCACAGCCACAGCCCAGCTCCGAAATTCAAAACGTCCAGCCACTGCTCCCACACCAAAAGGGCTAGCACTGAAAGCTCTTGCTGGCCATCACCTGCCCTAGGCAGCCCTTCCACAGCCCCACAAGCACTGGCGCTCTGAGCTTCCTAGCCACAGCACAGTGGGGACGTTCCTTCTCGGCACAGCCACAGCCCAGCTCCGAAATTCGAAACGTCCAGCCACTGCTCCCACACCAAAGGGGTTAGCACTGAAAGCTCTTGCTGGCCATCACCTGCCCTAGGCAGCCCTTCCACAGCCCCACAAGCACTGGCGCTCTGAGCTTCCTAGCCACAGCACAGTGGGGACGTTCCTTCTCGGCACAGCCAGAGCTCAGCTCCGAAATTCAAAACGTCCAGCCACTGCTCCCACACCAAAGGGGCTAGCACTGAAAGCTCTTGCTGGCCATCACCTGCCCTAGGCAGCCCTTCCACAGCCCCACAAGCACTGGCGCTCTGAGCTTCCTAGCCACAGCACAGTGGGGACGTTCCTTCTCAGCACAGCCACAGCCCAGCTCCGAAATTCGAAACGTCCAGCCACTGCTCCCACACTAAAGGGGCTAGCACTGAAAGCTCTTGCTGGCTATCACCTTCCCTAGGCAGCCCTTAAACAGCCCCACAAGCACTGGCGCTCTGAGCTTCCTAGCCACAGCACAGTGGGGACGTTCCTTCTCAGCACAGCCAGAGCCCAGCTCCAAAATTCAAAACGTCCAGCCACTGCTCCCACACCAAAGGGGCTAGCACTGAAAGCTCTTGCTGGCCATCACCTGCCCTAGGCAGCCCTTCCACAGCCCCACAAGCACTGGCGCTCTGAGCTTCCTAGCCACAGCACAGTGGGGACGTTCCTTCTCAGCACAGCCACAGCCCAGCTCCGAAATTCAAAACGTCCAGCCACTGCTCCCACACCAAAGGGGCTAGCACTGAAAGCTCTTGCTGGCCATCACCTGCCCTAGGCAGCCCTTCCACAGCCCCACAAGCACTGGCGCTCTCAGCTTCCTAGCCACAGCACAGTGGGGACGTTCCTTCTCGGCACAGCCACAGCCCAGCTCCGAAATTCGAAACGTCCAGCCACTGCTCCCACACCAAAGGGGCTAGCACTGAAAGCTCTTGCTGGCCATCACCTGCCCTAGGCAGCCCTTCCACAGCCCCACAAGCACTGGCGCTCTGAGCTTCCTAGCCACAGCACAGTGGGGACGTTCCTTCTCGGCACAGCCACAGCCCAGCTCCGAAATTCAAAACGTCCAGCCACTGCTCCCACACCAAAGGGGCTAGCACTGAAAGCTCTTGCTGGCCATCACCTGCCCTAGGCAGCCCTTCCACAGCCCCACAAGCACTGGCGCTCTGAGCTTCCTAGCCACAGCACAGTGGGGACGTTCCTTCTCGGCACAGCCACAGCCCAGCTCCGAAATTCAAAACGTCCAGCCACTGCTCCCACACCAAAAGGGCTAGCACTGAAAGCTCTTGCTGGCCATCACCTGCCCTAGGCAGCCCTTCCACAGCCCCACAAGCACTAGCGCTCTGAGCTTCCTAGCCACAGCACAGTGGGGACGCTCCTTCTCGGCACAGCCAGAGCTCAGCTCCGAAATTCAAAACGTCCAGCCACTGCTCCCACACCAAAGGGGCTAGCACTGAAAGCTCTTGCTGGCCATCACCTTCCCTAGGCAGACCTGCCACAGCCCCACAAGCACTGGCGCTCTGAGCTTCCTAGCCACAGCACAGTGGGGACGTTCCTTCTCAGCACAGCCACAGCCCAGCTCCGAAATTCGAAACGTCCAGCCACTGCTCCCACACCAAAGGGGCTAGCACTGAAAGCTCTTGCTGGCCATCACCTGCCCTAGGCAGCCCTTCCACAGCCCCACAAGCACTGGCGCTCTGAGCTTCCTAGCCACAGCCCAGTGGGGACGTTCCTTCTCGGCACAGCCACAGCCCAGCTCCGAAATTCGAAACGTCCAGCCACTGCTCCCACACCAAAGGGGCTAGCACTGAAAGCTCTTGCTGGCCATCACCTGCCCTAGGCAGCCCTTCCACAGCCCCACAAGCACTGGCGCTCTGAGCTTCCTAGCCACAGCACAGTGGGGACGTTCCTTCTCAGCACAGCCACAGCCCAGCTCCGAAATTCAAAACGTCCAGCCACTGCTCCCACACCAAAGGGGCTAGCACTGAAAGCTCTTGCTGGCCAGCACCTTCCCTAGGCAGCCCTTCCACAGCCCCACAAGCACTGGCGCTCTGAGCTTCCTAGCCACAGCACAGTGGGGACGTTCCTTCTCAGCACAGCCACAGCCCAGCTCCGAAATTCAAAACGTCCAGCCACTGCTCCCACACCAAAGGGGCTAGCACTGAAAGCTCTTGCTGGCCATCACCTGCCCTAGGCAGCCCTTCCACAGCCCCACAAGCACTGGCGCTCTGAGCTTCCTAGCCACAGCACAGTGGGGACGTTCCTTCTCGGCACAGCCAGAGCTCAGCTCCGAAATTCAAAACGTCCAGCCACTGCTCCCACACCAAAGGGGCTAGCACTGAAAGCTCTTGCTGGCCATCACCTGCCCTAGGCAGCCCTTCCACAGCCCCACAAGCACTGGCGCTCTCAGCTTCCTAGCCACAGCACAGTGGGGACGTTCCTTCTCAGCACAGCCACAGCCCAGCTCCGAAATTCAAAACGTCCAGCCACTGCTCCCACACCAAAAGGGCTAGCACTGAAAGCTCTTGCTGGCCATCACCTGCCCTAGGCAGCCCTTCCACAGCCCCACAAGCACTGGCGCTCTGAGCTTCCTAGCCACAGCACAGTGGGGACGTTCCTTCTCGGCACAGCCAGAGCTCAGCTCCGAAATTCAAAACGTCCAGCCACTGCTCCCACACCAAAGGGGCTAGCACTGAAAGCTCTTGCTGGCCATCACCTTCCCTAGGCAGCCCTTCCACAGACCCACAAGCACTGGTGCTCTGAGCTTCCTAGCCACAGCACAGTGGGGACGTTCCTTCTCGGCACAGCCACAGCCCAGCTCCGAAATTCGAAACGTCCAGCCACTGCTCCCACACCAAAGGGGTTAGCACTGAAAGCTCTTGCTGGCCATCACCTGCCCTAGGCAGCCCTTCCACAGCCCCACAAGCACTGGCGCTCTGAGCTTCCTAGCCACAGCACAGTGGGGACGTTCCTTCTCGGCACAGCCAGAGCTCAGCTCCGAAATTCAAAACGTCCAGCCACTGCTCCCACACCAAAGGGGCTAGCACTGAAAGCTCTTGCTGGCCATCACCTGCCCTAGGCAGCCCTTCCACAGCCCCACAAGCACTGGCGCTCTGAGCTTCCTAGCCACAGCACAGTGGGGACGTTCCTTCTCGGCACAGCCACAGCCCAGCTCCGAAATTCAAAAAGTCCAGCCACTGCTCCCACACCAAAGGGGCTAGCACTGAAAGCTCTTGCTGGCCATCACCTGCCCTAGGCAGCCCTTCCACAGCCCCACAAGCACTGGCGCTCTGAGCTTCCTAGCCACAGCACAGTGGGGACGTTCCTTCTCAGCACAGCCACAGCCCAGCTCCGAAATTCAAAACGTCCAGCCACTGCTCCCACACCAAAGGGGTTAGCACTGAAAGCTCTTGCTGGCCATCACCTGCCCTAGGCAGCCCTTCCACAGCCCCACAAGCACTGGCGCTCTGAGCTTCCTAGCCACAGCACAGTGGGGACGTTCCTTCTCAGCACAGCCACAGCCCAGCTCCGAAATTCAAAACGTCCAGCCACTGCTCCCACACCAAAGGGGCTAGCACTGAAAGCTCTTGCTGGCCATCACCTGCCCTAGGCAGCCCTTCCACAGCCCCACAAGCACTGGCACTCTGAGCTTCCTAGCCACAGCACAGTGGGGACGTTCCTTCTCGGCACAGCCACAGCCCAGCTCCGAAATTCGAAACGTCCAGCCACTGCTCCCACACCAAAGGGGCTAGCACTGAAAGCTCTTGCTGGCCATCACCTGCCCTAGGCAGCCCTTCCACAGCCCCACAAGCACTGGCGCTCTCAGCGTCCTAGCCACAGCACAGTGGGGACGTTCCTTCTCGGCACAGCCACAGCCCAGCTCCGAAATTCGAAACGTCCAGCCACTGCTCCCACACCAAAGGGGCTAGCACTGAAAGCTCTTGCTGGCCATCACCTGCCCTAGGCAGCCCTTCCACAGCCCCACAAGCACTGGCGCTCTGAGCTTCCTAGCCACAGCACAGTGGGGACGTTCCTTCTCGGCACAGCCACAGCCCAGCTCCGAAATTCGAAACGTCCAGCCACTGCTCCCACACCAAAGGGGCTAGCACTGAAAGCTCTTGCTGGCCATCACCTTCCCTAGGCAGCCCTTCCACAGCCCCACAAGCACTGGCGCTCTGAGCTTCCTAGCCACAGCACAGTGGGGACGTTCCTTCTCAGCACAGCCACAGCCCAGCTCCGAAATTCAAAACGTCCAGCCACTGCTCCCACACCAAAAGGGCTAGCACTGAAAGCTCTTGCTGGCCATCACCTGCCCTAGGCAGCCCTTCCACAGCCCCACAAGCACTGGCGCTCTGAGCTTCCTAGCCACAGCACAGTGGGGACGTTCCTTCTCAGCACAGCCACAGCCCAGCTCCGAAATTCAAAACGTCCAGCCACTGCTCCCACACCAAAGGGGCTAGCACTGAAAGCTCTTGCTGGCCATCACCTGCCCTAGGCAGCCCTTCCACAGCCCCACAAGCACTGGCGCTCTGAGCTTCCTAGCCACAGCACAGTGGGGACGTTCCTTCTCGGCACAGCCACAGCCCAGCTCCGAAATTCAAAACGTCCAGCCACTGCTCCCACACCAAAGGGGCTAGCACTGAAAGCTCTTGCTGGCCATCACCTGCCCTAGGCAGCCCTTCCACAGCCCCACAAGCACTGGCGCTCTGAGCTTCCTAGCCACAGCACAGTGGGGACGTTCCTTCTCAGCACAGCCACAGCCCAGCTCAGAAATTCAAAACGTCCAGCCACTGCTCCCACACCAAAGGGGCTAGCACTGAAAGCTCTTGCTGGCCATCACCTGCCCTAGGCAGCCCTTCCACAGCCCCACAAGCACTGGCGCTCTGAGCTTCCTAGCCACAGCACAGTGGGGACGTTCCTTCTCGGCACAGCCAGAGCTCAGCTCCGAAATTCAAAACGTCCAGCCACTGCTCCCACACCAAAGGGGCTAGCACTGAAAGCTCTTGCTGGCCATCACCTGCCCTAGGCAGCCCTTCCACAGCCCCACAAGCACTGGCGCTCTGAGCTTCCTAGCCACAGCACAGTGGGGACGTTCCTTCTCGGCACAGCCACAGCCCAGCTCCGAAATTCAAAACGTCCAGCCACTGCTCCCACACCAAAAGGGCTAGCACTGAAAGCTCTTGCTGGCCATCACCTGCCCTAGGCAGCCCTTCCACAGCCCCACAAGCACTGGCGCTCTGAGCTTCCTAGCCACAGCACAGTGGGGACGTTCCTTCTCAGCACAGCCAGAGCCCAGCTCCGAAATTCGAAACGTCCAGCCACTGCTCCCACACCAAAGGGGCTAGCACTGAAAGCTCTTGCTGGCCATCACCTGCCCTAGGCTGCCCTTCCACAGCCCCACAAGCACTGGCGCTCTGAGCTTCCTAGCCACAGCCCAGTGGGGACGCTCCTTCTCGGCACAGCCAGAGCTCAGCTCCGAAATTCAAAACGTCCAGCCACTGCTCCCACACCAAAGGGGCTAGCACTGAAAGCTCTTGCTGGCCATCACCTTCCCTAGGCAACCCTTCCACAGCCCCACAAGCACTGGCGCTCTGAGCTTCCTAGCCACAGCACAGTGGGGACGTTCCTTCTCAGCACAGCCACAGCCCACCTCCGAAATTCAAAACGTCCAGCCACTGCTCCCACACCAAAGGGGCTAGCACTGAAAGCTCTTGCTGGCCATCACCTGCCCTAGGCAGCCCTTCCACAGCCCCACAAGCACTGGCGCTCTGAGCTTCCTAGCCACAGCCCAGTGGGGACGTTCCTTCTCGGCACAGCCAGAGCTCAGCTCCGAAATTCAAAACGTCCAGCCACTCCTCCCACACCAAAGGGGCTAGCACTGAAAGCTCTTGCTGGCCATCACCTGCCCTAGGCAGCCCTTCCACAGCCCCACAAGCACTGGCGCTCTCAGCTTCCTAGCCACAGCCCAGTGGGGACGTTCCTTCTCGGCACAGCCACAGCCCAGCTCCGAAATTCAAAACGTCCAGCCACTGCTCCCACACCAAAGGGGCTAGCACTGAAAGCTCTTGCTGGCCATCACCTGCCCTAGGCAGCCCTTCCACAGCCCCACAAGCACTGGCGCTCTGAGCTTCCTAGCCACAGCACAGTGGGGACGTTCCTTCTCGGCACAGCCACAGCCCAGCTCCGAAATTCAAAACGTCCAGCCACTGCTCCCACACCAAAGGGGTTAGCACTGAAAGCTCTTGCTGGCCATCACCTGCCCTAGGCAGCCCTTCCACAGCCCCACAAGCACTGGCGCTCTGAGCTTCCTAGCCACAGCACAGTGGGGACGTTCCTTCTCGGCACAGCCACAGCCCAGCTCCGAAATTCAAAACGTCCAGCCACTGCTCCCACACCAAAGGGGCTAGCACTGAAAGCTCTTGCTGGCCATCACCTTCCCTAGGCAGCCCTTCCACAGACCCACAAGCACTGGCGCTCTGAGCTTCCTAGCCACAGCACAGTGGGGACGTTCCTTCTCGGCACAGCCACAGCCCAGCTCCGAAATTCGAAACGTCCAGCCACTGCTCCCACACCAAAGGGGTTAGCACTGAAAGCTCTTGCTGGCCATCACCTGCCCTAGGCAGCCCTTCCACAGCCCCACAAGCACTGGCGCTCTGAGCTTCCTAGCCACAGCACAGTGGGGACGTTCCTTCTCGGCACAGCCAGAGCTCAGCTCCGAAATTCAAAACGTCCAGCCACTGCTCCCACACCAAAGGGGCTAGCACTGAAAGCTCTTGCTGGCCATCACCTGCCCTAGGCAGCCCTTCCACAGCCCCACAAGCACTGGCGCTCTGAGCTTCCTAGCCACAGCACAGTGGGGACGTTCCTTCTCAGCACAGCCACAGCCCAGCTCCGAAATTCGAAACGTCCAGCCACTGCTCCCACACCAAAGGGGCTAGCACTGAAAGCTCTTGCTGGCCATCACCTGCCCTAGGCAGCCCTTCCACAGCCCCACAAGCACTGGCGCTCTGAGCTTCCTAGCCACAGCACAGTGGGGACGTTCCTTCTCAGCACAGCCACAGCCCAGCTCCGAAATTCAAAACGTCCAGCCACTGCTCCCACACCAAAGGGGCTAGCACTGAAAGCTCTTGCTGGCCATCACCTGCCCTAGGCAGCCCTTCCACAGCCCCACAAGCACTGGCGCTCTGAGCTTCCTAGCCACAGCACAGTGGGGACGTTCCTTCTCGGCACAGCCACAGCCCAGCTCCGAAATTCAAAAAGTCCAGCCACTGCTCCCACACCAAAGGGGCTAGCACTGAAAGCTCTTGCTGGCCATCACCTGCCCTAGGCAGCCCTTCCACAGCCCCACAAGCACTGGCGCTCTGAGCTTCCTAGCCACAGCACAGTGGGGACGTTCCTTCTCGGCACAGCCACAGCCCAGCTCCGAAATTCAAAAAGTCCAGCCACTGCTCCCACACCAAAGGGGCTAGCACTGAAAGCTCTTGCTGGCCATCACCTGCCCTAGGCAGCCCTTCCACAGCCCCACAAGCACTGGCGCTCTCAGCGTCCTAGCCACAGCACAGTGGGGACGTTCCTTCTCGGCACAGCCACAGCCCAGCTCCGAAATTCAAAACGTCCAGCCACTGCTCCCACACCAAAGGGGCTAGCACTGAAAGCTCTTGCTGGCCATCACCTGCCCTAGGCAGCCCTTCCACAGCCCCACAAGCACTGGCGCTCTGAGCTTCCTAGCCACAGCACAGTGGGGACATTCCTTCTCAGCACAGCCACAGCCCAGCTCCGAAATTCGAAACGTCCAGCCACTGCTCCCACACCAAAGGGGCTAGCACTGAAAGCTCTTGCTGGCCATCACCTGCCCTAGGCAGCCCTTCCACAGCCCCACAAGCACTGGCGCTCTGAGCTTCCTAGCCACAGCACAGTGGGGACGTTCCTTCTCAGCACAGCCACAGCCCAGCTCCGAAATTCAAAACGTCCAGCCACTGCTCCCACACCAAAAGGGCTAGCACTGAAAGCTCTTGCTGGCCATCACCTGCCCTAGGCAGCCCTTCCACAGCCCCACAAGCACTGGCGCTCTGAGCTTCCTAGCCACAGCACAGTGGGGACGTTCCTTCTCGGCACAGCCAGAGCCCAGCTCCGAAATTCAAAACGTCCAGCCACTGCTCCCACACCAAAGGGGTTAGCACTGAAAGCTCTTGCTGGCCATCACCTGCCCTAGGCAGCCCTTCCACAGCCCCACAAGCACTGGCGCTCTGAGCTTCCTAGCCACAGCACAGTGGGGACGTTCCTTCTCAGCACAGCCACAGCCCAGCTCCGAAATTCAAAACGTCCAGCCACTGCTCCCACACCAAAGGGGCTAGCACTGAAAGCTCTTGCTGGCCATCACCTGCCCTAGGCAGCCCTTCCACAGCCCCACAAGCACTGGCGCTCTGAGCTTCCTAGCCACAGCACAGTGGGGACGTTCCTTCTCGGCACAGCCACAGCCCAGCTCCGAAATTCAAAAAGTCCAGCCACTGCTCCCACACCAAAGGGGCTAGCACTGAAAGCTCTTGCTGGCCATCACCTGCCCTAGGCAGCCCTTCCACAGCCCCACAAGCACTGGCGCTCTGAGCTTCCTAGCCACAGCACAGTGGGGACGTTCCTTCTCAGCACAGCCAGAGCCCAGCTCCGAAATTCAAAACGTCCAGCCACTGCTCCCACACCAAAGGGGCTAGCACTGAAAGCTCTTGCTGGCCATCACCTGCCCTAGGCAGCCCTTCCACAGCCCCACAAGCACTGGCGCTCTGAGCTTCCTAGCCACAGCACAGTGGGGACGTTCCTTCTCAGCACAGCCACAGCCCAGCTCCGAAATTCAAAACGTCCAGCCACTCCTCCCACACCAAAGGGGCTAGCACTGAAAGCTCTTGCTGGCCATCACCTGCCCTAGGCAGCCCTTCCACAGCCCCACAAGCACTGGCGCTCTGAGCTTCCTAGCCACAGCACAGTGGGGACGTTCCTTCTCGGCACAGCCACAGCCCAGCTCCGAAATTCAAAAAGTCCAGCCACTGCTCCCACACCAAAGGGGCTAGCACTGAAAGCTCTTGCTGGCCATCACCTGCCCTAGGCAGCCCTTCCACAGCCCCACAAGCACTGGCGCTCTGAGCTTCCTAGCCACAGCACAGTGGGGACGTTCCTTCTCAGCACAGCCAGAGCCCAGCTCCGAAATTCAAAACGTCCAGCCACTGCTCCCACACCAAAGGGGTTAGCACTGAAAGCTCTTGCTGGCCATCACCTGCCCTAGGCAGCCCTTCCACAGCCCCACAAGCACTGGCGCTCTGAGCTTCCTAGCCACAGCACAGTGGGGACGTTCCTTCTCAGCACAGCCACAGCCCAGCTCCGAAATTCAAAACGTCCAGCCACTGCTCCCACACCAAAGGGGCTAGCACTGAAAGCTCTTGCTGGCCATCACCTGCCCTAGGCAGCCCTTCCACAGCCCCACAAGCACTGGCGCTCTGAGCTTCCTAGCCACAGCACAGTGGGGACATTCCTTCTCAGCACAGCCACAGCCCAGCTCCGAAATTCGAAACGTCCAGCCACTGCTCCCACACCAAAGGGGCTAGCACTGAAAGCTCTTGCTGGCCATCACCTGCCCTAGGCAGCCCTTCCACAGCCCCACAAGCACTGGCGCTCTGAGCTTCCTAGCCACAGCACAGTGGGGACGTTCCTTCTCAGCACAGCCACAGCCCAGCTCCGAAATTCAAAACGTCCAGCCACTGCTCCCACACCAAAAGGGCTAGCACTGAAAGCTCTTGCTGGCCATCACCTGCCCTAGGCAGCCCTTCCACAGCCCCACAAGCACTGGCGCTCTGAGCTTCCTAGCCACAGCACAGTGGGGACGTTCCTTCTCAGCACAGCCACAGCCCAGCTCCGAAATTCAAAACGTCCAGCCACTGCTCCCACACCAAAGGGGTTAGCACTGAAAGCTCTTGCTGGCCATCACCTGCCCTAGGCAGCCCTTCCACAGCCCCACAAGCACTGGCGCTCTGAGCTTCCTAGCCACAGCACAGTGGGGACGTTCCTTCTCAGCACAGCCACAGCCCAGCTCCGAAATTCGAAACGTCCAGCCACTGCTCCCACACCAAAAGGGCTAGCACTGAAAGCTCTTGCTGGCCATCACCTGCCCTAGGCAGCCCTTCCACAGCCCCACAAGCACTGGCACTCTCAGCTTCCTAGCCACAGCACAGTGGGGACGTTCCTTCTCGGCACAGCCACAGCCCAGCTCCGAAATTCGAAACGTCCAGCCACTGCTCCCACACCAAAGGGGTTAGCACTGAAAGCTCTTGCTGGCCATCACCTGCCCTAGGCAGCCCTTCCACAGCCCCACAAGCACTGGCGCTCTGAGCTTCCTAGCCACAGCACAGTGGGGACGTTCCTTCTCGGCACAGCCAGAGCTCAGCTCCGAAATTCAAAACGTCCAGCCACTGCTCCCACACCAAAGGGGCTAGCACTGAAAGCTCTTGCTGGCCATCACCTGCCCTAGGCAGCCCTTCCACAGCCCCACAAGCACTGGCGCTCTGAGCTTCCTAGCCACAGCACAGTGGGGACGTTCCTTCTCAGCACAGCCACAGCCCAGCTCCGAAATTCAAAACGTCCAGCCACTGCTCCCACACCAAAGGGGCTAGCACTGAAAGCTCTTGCTGGCCATCACCTTCCCTAGGCAGCCCTTCCACAGCCCCACAAGCACTGGCGCTCTGAGCTTCCTAGCCACAGCACAGTGGGGACGTTCCTTCTCGGCACAGCCACAGCCCAGCTCAGAAATTCAAAACGTCCAGCCACTGCTCCCACACCAAAGGGGCTAGCACTGAAAGCTCTTGCTGGCCATCACCTGCCCTAGGCAGCCCTTCCACAGCCCCACAAGCACTGGCGCTCTGAGCTTCCTAGCCACAGCACAGTGGGGACGTTCCTTCTCAGCACAGCCACAGCCCAGCTCCGAAATTCAAAACGTCCAGCCACTGCTCCCACACCAAAGGGGCTAGCACTGAAAGCTCTTGCTGGCCATCACTTGCCCTAGGCAGCCCTTCCACAGCCCCACAAGCACTGGCGCTCTGAGCTTCCTAGCCACAGCACAGTGGGGACGTTCCTTCTCAGCACAGCCACAGCCCAGCTCCGAAATTCGAAACGTCCAGCCACTGCTCCCACACCAAAGGGGTTAGCACTGAAAGCTCTTGCTGGCCATCACCTGCCCTAGGCAGCCCTTCCACAGCCCCACAAGCACTGGCGCTCTGAGCTTCCTAGCCACAGCACAGTGGGGACGTTCCTTCTCGGCACAGCCAGAGCTCAGCTCCGAAATTCAAAACGTCCAGCCACTGCTCCCACACCAAAGGGTCTAGCACTGAAAGCTCTTGCTGGCCATCACCTGCCCTAGGCAGCCCTTCCACAGCCCCACAAGCACTGGCGCTCTGAGCTTCCTAGCCACAGCACAGTGGGGACGTTCCTTCTCAGCACAGCCACAGCCCAGCTCCGAAATTCGAAACGTCCAGCCACTGCTCCCACACCAAAGGGGTTAGCACTGAAAGCTCTTGCTGGCCATCACCTGCCCTAGGCAGCCCTTCCACAGCCCCACAAGCACTGGCGCTCTGAGCTTCCTAGCCACAGCACAGTGGGGACGTTCCTTCTCGGCACAGCCAGAGCCCAGCTCCGAAATTCAAAACGTCCAGCCACTGCTCCCACACCAAAGGGGCTAGCACTGAAAGCTCTTGCTGGCCATCACCTGCCCTAGGCAGCCCTTCCACAGCCCCACAAGCACTGGCGCTCTGAGCTTCCTAGCCACAGCACAGTGGGGACGTTCCTTCTCAGCACAGCCAGAGCCCAGCTCCGAAATTCAAAACGTCCAGCCACTGCTCCCACACCAAAGGGGCTAGCACTGAAAGCTCTTGCTGGCCATCACCTGCCCTAGGCAGCCCTTCCACAGCCCCACAAGCACTGGCGCTCTGAGCTTCCTAGCCACAGCACAGTGGGGACGTTCCTTCTCAGCACAGCCACAGCCCAGCTCCGAAATTCGAAACGTCCAGCCACTGCTCCCACACCAAAGGGGCTAGCACTGAAAGCTCTTGCTGGCCATCACCTGCACTAGGCAGCCCTTCCACAGCCCCACAAGCACTGGCGCTCTGAGCTTCCTAGCCACAGCACAGTGGGGACGTTCCTTCTCGGCACAGCCACAGCCCAGCTCCGAAATTCAAAACGTCCAGCCACTGCTCCCACACCAAAGGGGCTAGCACTGAAAGCTCTTGCTGGCCATCACCTGCCCTAGGCAGCCCTTCCACAGCCCCACAAGCACTGGCGCTCTGAGCTTCCTAGCCACAGCACAGTGGGGACGTTCCTTCTCAGCACAGCCACAGCCCAGCTCCGAAATTCAAAACGTCCAGCCACTGCTCCCACACCAAAGGGGCTAGCACTGAAAGCTCTTGCTGGCCATCACCTGCCCTAGGCAGCCCTTCCACAGCCCCACAAGCACTGGCGCTCTGAGCTTCCTAGCCACAGCACAGTGGGGACGTTCCTTCTCAGCACAGCCACAGCCCAGCTCCGAAATTCGAAACGTCCAGCCACTGCTCCCACACCAAAGGGGTTAGCACTGAAAGCTCTTGCTGGCCATCACCTGCCCTAGGCAGCCCTTCCACAGCCCCACAAGCACTGGCGCTCTGAGCTTCCTAGCCACAGCACAGTGGGGACGTTCCTTCTCGGCACAGCCAGAGCCCAGCTCCGAAATTCAAAACGTCCAGCCACTGCTCCCACACCAAAGGGGCTAGCACTGAAAGCTCTTGCTGGCCATCACCTGCCCTAGGCAGCCCTTCCACAGCCCCACAAGCACTGGCGCTCTGAGCTTCCTAGCCACAGCACAGTGGGGACGTTCCTTCTCAGCACAGCCACAGCCCAGCTCCGAAATTCGAAACGTCCAGCCACTGCTCCCACACCAAAGGGGCTAGCACTGAAAGCTCTTGCTGGCCATCACCTTCCCTAGGCAGCCCTTAAACAGCCCCACAAGCACTGGCGCTCTGAGCTTCCTAGCCACAGCACAGTGGGGACGTTCCTTCTCGGCACAGCCAGAGCTCAGCTCCGAAATTCAAAACGTCCAGCCACTGCTCCCACACCAAAGGGGCTAGCACTGAAAGCTCTTGCTGGCCATCACCTGCCCTAGGCAGCCCTTCCACAGCCCCACAAGCACTGGCGCTCTGAGCTTCCTAGCCACAGCACAGTGGGGACGTTCCTTCTCAGCACAGCCACAGCCCAGCTCCGAAATTCAAAACGTCCAGCCACTGCTCCCACACCAAAGGGGCTAGCACTGAAAGCTCTTGCTGGCCATCACCTGCCCTAGGCAGCCCTTCCACAGCCCCACAAGCACTGGCGCTCTGAGCTTCCTAGCCACAGCACAGTGGGGACGTTCCTTCTCAGCACAGCCACAGCCCAGCTCCGAAATTCGAAACGTCCAGCCACTGCTCCCACACCAAAGGGGTTAGCACTGAAAGCTCTTGCTGGCCATCACCTGCCCTAGGCAGCCCTTCCACAGCCCCACAAGCACTGGCGCTCTGAGCTTCCTAGCCACAGCACAGTGGGGACGTTCCTTCTCGGCACAGCCAGAGCCCAGCTCCAAAATTCAAAACGTCCAGCCACTGCTCCCACACCAAAGGGGCTAGCACTGAAAGCTCTTGCTGGCCAGCACCTGCCCTAGGCAGCCCTTCCACAGCCCCACAAGCACTGGCGCTCTGAGCTTCCTAGCCACAGCACAGTGGGGACGTTCCTTCTCAGCACAGCCACAGCCCAGCTCCGAAATTCAAAACGTCCAGCCACTGCTCCCACACCAAAGGGGCTAGCACTGAAAGCTCTTGCTGGCCATCACCTGCCCTAGGCAGCCCTTCCACAGCCCCACAAGCACTGGCGCTCTCAGCTTCCTAGCCACAGCACAGTGGGGACGTTCCTTCTCAGCACAGCCACAGCCCAGCTCCGAAATTCAAAACGTCCAGCCACTGCTCCCACACCAAAGGGGCTAGCACTGAAAGCTCTTGCTGGCCATCACCTGCCCTAGGCAGCCCTTCCACAGCCCCACAAGCACTGGCGCTCTGAGCTTCCTAGCCACAGCACAGTGGGGACGTTCCTTCTCGGCACAGCCAGAGCTCAGCTCCGAAATTCAAAACGTCCAGCCACTGCTCCCACACCAAAGGGGCTAGCACTGAAAGCTCTTGCTGGCCATCACCTGCCCTAGGCAGCCCTTCCACAGCCCCACAAGCACTGGCGCTCTGAGCTTCCTAGCCACAGCACAGTGGGGACGTTCCTTCTCAGCACAGCCACAGCCCAGCTCCGAAATTCAAAACGTCCAGCCACTGCTCCCACACCAAAGGGGCTAGCACTGAAAGCTCTTGCTGGCCATCACCTGCCCTAGGCAGCCCTTCCACAGCCCCACAAGCACTGGCGCTCTGAGCTTCCTAGCCACAGCACAGTGGGGACGTTCCTTCTCAGCACAGCCACAGCCCAGCTCCGAAATTCGAAACGTCCAGCCACTGCTCCCACACCAAAGGGGCTAGCACTGAAAGCTCTTGCTGGCCATCACCTGCACTAGGCAGCCCTTCCACAGCCCCACAAGCACTGGCGCTCTGAGCTTCCTAGCCACAGCACAGTGGGGACGTTCCTTCTCGGCACAGCCACAGCCCAGCTCCGAAATTCAAAACGTCCAGCCACTGCTCCCACACCAAAGGGGCTAGCACTGAAAGCTCTTGCTGGCCATCACCTGCCCTAGGCAGCCCTTCCACAGCCCCACAAGCACTGGCGCTCTCAGCTTCCTAGCCACAGCACAGTGGGGACGTTCCTTCTCAGCACAGCCACAGCCCAGCTCCGAAATTCAAAACGTCCAGCCACTGCTCCCACACCAAAGGGGCTAGCACTGAAAGCTCTTGCTGGCCATCACCTGCCCTAGGCAGCCCTTCCACAGCCCCACAAGCACTGGCGCTCTGAGCTTCCTAGCCACAGCACAGTGGGGACGTTCCTTCTCGGCACAGCCAGAGCTCAGCTCCGAAATTCAAAACGTCCAGCCACTGCTCCCACACCAAAGGGGCTAGCACTGAAAGCTCTTGCTGGCCATCACCTGCCCTAGGCAGCCCTTCCACAGCCCCACAAGCACTGGCGCTCTGAGCTTCCTAGCCACAGCACAGTGGGGACGTTCCTTCTCAGCACAGCCACAGCCCAGCTCCGAAATTCAAAACGTCCAGCCACTGCTCCCACACCAAAGGGGCTAGCACTGAAAGCTCTTGCTGGCCATCACCTGCCCTAGGCAGCCCTTCCACAGCCCCACAAGCACTGGCGCTCTGAGCTTCCTAGCCACAGCACAGTGGGGACGTTCCTTCTCAGCACAGCCACAGCCCAGCTCCGAAATTCGAAACGTCCAGCCACTGCTCCCACACCAAAGGGGCTAGCACTGAAAGCTCTTGCTGGCCATCACCTGCACTAGGCAGCCCTTCCACAGCCCCACAAGCACTGGCGCTCTGAGCTTCCTAGCCACAGCACAGTGGGGACGTTCCTTCTCGGCACAGCCACAGCCCAGCTCCGAAATTCAAAACGTCCAGCCACTGCTCCCACACCAAAGGGGCTAGCACTGAAAGCTCTTGCTGGCCATCACCTGCCCTAGGCAGCCCTTCCACAGCCCCACAAGCACTGGCGCTCTGAGCTTCCTAGCCACAGCACAGTGGGGACGTTCCTTCTCAGCACAGCCACAGCCCAGCTCCGAAATTCAAAACGTCCAGCCACTGCTCCCACACCAAAGGGGCTAGCACTGAAAGCTCTTGCTGGCCATCACCTGCCCTAGGCAGCCCTTCCACAGCCCCACAAGCACTGGCGCTCTGAGCTTCCTAGCCACAGCACAGTGGGGACGTTCCTTCTCAGCACAGCCACAGCCCAGCTCCGAAATTCGAAACGTCCAGCCACTGCTCCCACACCAAAGGGGTTAGCACTGAAAGCTCTTGCTGGCCATCACCTGCCCTAGGCAGCCCTTCCACAGCCCCACAAGCACTGGCGCTCTGAGCTTCCTAGCCACAGCACAGTGGGGACGTTCCTTCTCGGCACAGCCAGAGCCCAGCTCCGAAATTCAAAACGTCCAGCCACTGCTCCCACACCAAAGGGGCTAGCACTGAAAGCTCTTGCTGGCCATCACCTGCCCTAGGCAGCCCTTCCACAGCCCCACAAGCACTGGCGCTCTGAGCTTCCTAGCCACAGCACAGTGGGGACGTTCCTTCTCAGCACAGCCACAGCCCAGCTCCGAAATTCGAAACGTCCAGCCACTGCTCCCACACCAAAGGGGCTAGCACTGAAAGCTCTTGCTGGCTATCACCTTCCCTAGGCAGCCCTTAAACAGCCCCACAAGCACTGGCGCTCTGAGCTTCCTAGCCACAGCACAGTGGGGACGTTCCTTCTCGGCACAGCCAGAGCTCAGCTCCGAAATTCAAAACGTCCAGCCACTGCTCCCACACCAAAGGGGCTAGCACTGAAAGCTCTTGCTGGCCATCACCTGCCCTAGGCAGCCCTTCCACAGCCCCACAAGCACTGGCGCTCTGAGCTTCCTAGCCACAGCACAGTGGGGACGTTCCTTCTCAGCACAGCCACAGCCCAGCTCCGAAATTCAAAACGTCCAGCCACTGCTCCCACACCAAAGGGGCTAGCACTGAAAGCTCTTGCTGGCCATCACCTGCCCTAGGCAGCCCTTCCACAGCCCCACAAGCACTGGCGCTCTGAGCTTCCTAGCCACAGCACAGTGGGGACGTTCCTTCTCAGCACAGCCACAGCCCCAGCTCCGAAATTCGAAACGTCCAGCCACTGCTCCCACACCAAAGGGGTTAGCACTGAAAGCTCTTGCTGGCCATCACCTGCCCTAGGCAGCCCTTCCACAGCCCCACAAGCACTGGCGCTCTGAGCTTCCTAGCCACAGCACAGTGGGGACGTTCCTTCTCAGCACAGCCAGAGCCCAGCTCCAAAATTCAAAACGTCCAGCCACTGCTCCCACACCAAAGGGGCTAGCACTGAAAGCTCTTGCTGGCCAGCACCTGCCCTAGGCAGCCCTTCCACAGCCCCACAAGCACTGGCGCTCTGAGCTTCCTAGCCACAGCACAGTGGGGACGTTCCTTCTCAGCACAGCCACAGCCCAGCTCCGAAATTCAAAACGTCCAGCCACTGCTCCCACACCAAAGGGGCTAGCACTGAAAGCTCTTGCTGGCCATCACCTGCCCTAGGCAGCCCTTCCACAGCCCCACAAGCACTGGCGCTCTCAGCTTCCTAGCCACAGCACAGTGGGGACGTTCCTTCTCAGCACAGCCACAGCCCAGCTCCGAAATTCAAAACGTCCAGCCACTGCTCCCACACCAAAGGGGTTAGCAATGAAAGCTCTTGCTGGCCATCACCTGCCCTAGGCAGCCCTTCCACAGCCCCACAAGCACTGGCGCTCTGAGCTTCCTAGCCACAGCACAGTGGGGACGTTCCTTCTCGGCACAGCCAGAGCTCAGCTCCGAAATTCAAAACGTCCAGCCACTGCTCCCACACCAAAGGGGCTAGCACTGAAAGCTCTTGCTGGCCATCACCTTCCCTAGGCAGCCCTTCCACAGCCCCACAAGCACTGGCGCTCTGAGCTTCCTAGCCACAGCACAGTGGGGACGTTCCTTCTCAGCACAGCCACAGCCCAGCTCCGAAATTCAAAACGTCCAGCCACTGCTCCCACACCAAAGGGGCTAGCACTGAAAGCTCTTGCTGGCTATCACCTTCCCTAGGCAGCCCTTAACAGCCCCACAAGCACTGGCGCTCTGAGCTTCCTAGCCACAGCACAGTGGGGACGTTCCTTCTCAGCACAGCCACAGCCCAGCTCCGAAATTCAAAACGTCCAGCCACTCCTCCCACACCAAAGGGGCTAGCACTGAAAGCTCTTGCTGGCCATCACCTGCCCTAGGCAGCCCTTCCACAGCCCCACAAGCACTGGCGCTCTGAGCTTCCTAGCCACAGCACAGTGGGGACGTTCCTTCTCAGCACAGCCACAGCCCAGCTCCGAAATTCAAACGTCCAGCCACTGCTCCCACACCAAAGGGGCTAGCACTGAAAGCTCTTGCTGGCCATCACCTGCCCTAGGCAGCCCTTCCACAGCCCCACAAGCACTGGCGCTCTGAGCTTCCTAGCCACAGCACAGTGGGGACGTTCCTTCTCAGCACAGCCACAGCCCAGCTCCGAAATTCGAAACGTCCAGCCACTGCTCCCACACCAAAGGGGTTAGCACTGAAAGCTCTTGCTGGCCATCACCTGCCCTAGGCAGCCCTTCCACAGCCCCACAAGCACTGGCGCTCTGAGCTTCCTAGCCACAGCACAGTGGGGACGTTCCTTCTCAGCACAGCCACAGCCCAGCTCCGAAATTCAAAACGTCCAGCCACTGCTCCCACACCAAAGGGGCTAGCACTGAAAGCTCTTGCTGGCCAGCACCTTCCCTAGGCAGCCCTTCCACAGCCCCACAAGCACTGGCGCTCTGAGCTTCCTAGCCACAGCACAGTGGGGACGTTCCTTCTCGGCACAGCCACAGCCCAGCTCCGAAATTCGAAACGTCCAGCCACTGCTCCCACACCAAAGGGGCTAGCACTGAAAGCTCTTGCTGGCCATCACCTGCCCTAGGCAGCCCTTCCACAGCCCCACAAGCACTGGCGCTCTGAGCTTCCTAGCCACAGCACAGTGGGGACGTTCCTTCTCAGCACAGCCACAGCCCAGCTCCGAAATTCGAAACGTCCAGCCACTGCTCCCACACCAAAGGGGCTAGCACTGAAAGCTCTTGCTGGCCATCACCTTCCCTAGGCAGCCCTTCCACAGCCCCACAAGCACTGGCGCTCTGAGCTTCCTAGACACAGCACAGTGGGGACGTTCCTTCTCAGCACAGCCACAGCCCAGCTCCGAAATTCAAAACGTCCAGCCACTGCTCCCACACCAAAGGGGCTAGCACTGAAAGCTCTTGCTGGCCATCACCTGCCCTAGGCAGCCCTTCCACAGCCCCACAAGCACTGGCGCTCTGAGCTTCCTAGCCACAGCACAGTGGGGACGTTCCTTCTCGGCACAGCCACAGCCCAGCTCCGAAATTCGAAACGTCCAGCCACTGCTCCCACACCAAAGGGGCTAGCACTGAAAGCTCTTGCTGGCCATCACCTGCCCTAGGCAGCCCTTCCACAGCCCCACAAGCACTGGCGCTCTCAGCTTCCTAGCCACAGCACAGTGGGGACGTTCCTTCTCGGCACAGCCACAGCCCAGCTCCGAAATTCGAAACGTCCAGCCACTGCTCCCACACCAAAGGGGCTAGCACTGAAAGCTCTTGCTGGCCATCACCTGCCCTAGGCAGCCCTTCCACAGCCCCACAAGCACTGGCGCTCTGAGCTTCCTAGCCACAGCACAGTGGGGACGTTCCTTCTCAGCACAGCCACAGCCCAGCTCCGAAATTCGAAACGTCCAGCCACTGCTCCCACACCAAAGGGGCTAGCACTGAAAGCTCTTGCTGGCCATCACCTGCACTAGGCAGCCCTTCCACAGCCCCACAAGCACTGGCGCTCTGAGCTTCCTAGCCACAGCACAGTGGGGACGTTCCTTCTCGGCACAGCCACAGCCCAGCTCCGAAATTCAAAACGTCCAGCCACTGCTCCCACACCAAAGGGGCTAGCACTGAAAGCTCTTGCTGGCCATCACCTGCCCTAGGCAGCCCTTCCACAGCCCCACAAGCACTGGCGCTCTGAGCTTCCTAGCCACAGCACAGTGGGGACGTTCCTTCTCAGCACAGCCACAGCCCAGCTCCGAAATTCAAAACGTCCAGCCACTGCTCCCACACCAAAGGGGCTAGCACTGAAAGCTCTTGCTGGCCATCACCTGCCCTAGGCAGCCCTTCCACAGCCCCACAAGCACTGGCGCTCTGAGCTTCCTAGCCACAGCACAGTGGGGACGTTCCTTCTCAGCACAGCCACAGCCCAGCTCCGAAATTCGAAACGTCCAGCCACTGCTCCCACACCAAAGGGGTTAGCACTGAAAGCTCTTGCTGGCCATCACCTGCCCTAGGCAGCCCTTCCACAGCCCCACAAGCACTGGCGCTCTGAGCTTCCTAGCCACAGCACAGTGGGGACGTTCCTTCTCGGCACAGCCAGAGCCCAGCTCCGAAATTCAAAACGTCCAGCCACTGCTCCCACACCAAAGGGGCTAGCACTGAAAGCTCTTGCTGGCCATCACCTGCCCTAGGCAGCCCTTCCACAGCCCCACAAGCACTGGCGCTCTGAGCTTCCTAGCCACAGCACAGTGGGGACGTTCCTTCTCAGCACAGCCACAGCCCAGCTCCGAAATTCGAAACGTCCAGCCACTGCTCCCACACCAAAGGGGCTAGCACTGAAAGCTCTTGCTGGCTATCACCTTCCCTAGGCAGCCCTTAAACAGCCCCACAAGCACTGGCGCTCTGAGCTTCCTAGCCACAGCACAGTGGGGACGTTCCTTCTCGGCACAGCCACAGCCCAGCTCCGAAATTCAAAACGTCCAGCCACTGCTCCCACACCAAAGGGGCTAGCACTGAAAGCTCTTGCTGGCCATCACCTGCCCTAGGCAGCCCTTCCACAGCCCCACAAGCACTGGCGCTCTGAGCTTCCTAGCCACAGCACAGTGGGGACGTTCCTTCTCAGCACAGCCACAGCCCAGCTCCGAAATTCAAAACGTCCAGCCACTGCTCCCACACCAAAGGGGCTAGCACTGAAAGCTCTTGCTGGCCATCACCTGCCCTAGGCAGCCCTTCCACAGCCCCACAAGCACTGGCGCTCTGAGCTTCCTAGCCACAGCACAGTGGGGACGTTCCTTCTCAGCACAGCCACAGCCCAGCTCCGAAATTCGAAACGTCCAGCCACTGCTCCCACACCAAAGGGGCTAGCACTGAAAGCTCTTGCTGGCCATCACCTGCCCTAGGCAGCCCTTCCACAGCCCCACAAGCACTGGCGCTCTGAGCTTCCTAGCCACAGCACAGTGGGGACGTTCCTTCTCAGCACAGCCACAGCCCAGCTCCGAAATTCGAAACGTCCAGCCACTGCTCCCACACCAAAGGGGTTAGCACTGAAAGCTCTTGCTGGCCATCACCTGCCCTAGGCAGCCCTTCCACAGCCCCACAAGCACTGGCGCTCTGAGCTTCCTAGCCACAGCACAGTGGGGACGTTCCTTCTCGGCACAGCCAGAGCCCAGCTCCAAAATTCAAAACGTCCAGCCACTGCTCCCACACCAAAGGGGCTAGCACTGAAAGCTCTTGCTGGCCATCACCTGCCCTAGGCAGCCCTTCCACAGCCCCACAAGCACTGGCGCTCTGAGCTTCCTAGCCACAGCACAGTGGGGACGTTCCTTCTCAGCACAGCCACAGCCCAGCTCCGAAATTCAAAACGTCCAGCCACTGCTCCCACACCAAAGGGGCTAGCACTGAAAGCTCTTGCTGGCCATCACCTGCCCTAGGCAGCCCTTCCACAGCCCCACAAGCACTGGCGCTCTGAGCTTCCTAGCCACAGCACAGTGGGGACGTTCCTTCTCAGCACAGCCACAGCCCAGCTCCGAAATTCAAAACGTCCAGCCACTGCTCCCACACCAAAGGGGTTAGCACTGAAAGCTCTTGCTGGCCATCACCTGCCCTAGGCAGCCCTTCCACAGCCCCACAAGCACTGGCGCTCTGAGCTTCCTAGCCACAGCACAGTGGGGACGTTCCTTCTCAGCACAGCCACAGCCCAGCTCCGAAATTCAAAACGTCCAGCCACTGCTCCCACACCAAAGGGGCTAGCACTGAAAGCTCTTGCTGGCTATCACCTTCCCTAGGCAGCCCTTAAACAGCCCCACAAGCACTGGCGCTCTGAGCTTCCTAGCCACAGCACAGTGGGGACGTTCCTTCTCGGCACAGCCACAGCCCAGCTCCGAAATTCAAAACGTCCAGCCACTCCTCCCACACCAAAGGGGCTAGCACTGAAAGCTCTTGCTGGCCATCACCTGCCCTAGGCAGCCCTTCCACAGCCCCACAAGCACTGGCGCTCTGAGCTTCCTAGCCACAGCACAGTGGGGACGTTCCTTCTCAGCACAGCCACAGCCCAGCTCCGAAATTCAAAACGTCCAGCCACTGCTCCCACACCAAAGGGGCTAGCACTGAAAGCTCTTGCTGGCCATCACCTGCCCTAGGCAGCCCTTCCACAGCCCCACAAGCACTGGCGCTCTGAGCTTCCTAGCCACAGCACAGTGGGGACGTTCCTTCTCAGCACAGCCACAGCCCAGCTCCGAAATTCGAAACGTCCAGCCACTGCTCCCACACCAAAGGGGCTAGCACTGAAAGCTCTTGCTGGCCATCACCTGCCCTAGGCAGCCCTTCCACAGCCCCACAAGCACTGGCGCTCTGAGCTTCCTAGCCACAGCACAGTGGGGACGTTCCTTCTCAGCACAGCCACAGCCCAGCTCCGAAATTCAAAACGTCCAGCCACTGCTCCCACACCAAAGGGGCTAGCACTGAAAGCTCTTGCTGGCCAGCACCTTCCCTAGGCAGCCCTTCCACAGCCCCACAAGCACTGGCGCTCTGAGCTTCCTAGCCACAGCACAGTGGGGACGTTCCTTCTCGGCACAGCCACAGCCCAGCTCCGAAATTCGAAACGTCCAGCCACTGCTCCCACACCAAAGGGGCTAGCACTGAAAGCTCTTGCTGGCCATCACCTGCCCTAGGCAGCCCTTCCACAGCCCCACAAGCACTGGCGCTCTGAGCTTCCTAGCCACAGCACAGTGGGGACGTTCCTTCTCAGCACAGCCACAGCCCAGCTCCGAAATTCGAAACGTCCAGCCACTGCTCCCACACCAAAGGGGCTAGCACTGAAAGCTCTTGCTGGCCATCACCTTCCCTAGGCAGCCCTTCCACAGCCCCACAAGCACTGGCGCTCTGAGCTTCCTAGCCACAGCACAGTGGGGACGTTCCTTCTCGGCACAGCCACAGCCCAGCTCCGAAATTCGAAACGTCCAGCCACTGCTCCCACACCAAAGGGGCTAGCACTGAAAGCTCTTGCTGGCCATCACCTGCCCTAGGCAGCCCTTCCACAGCCCCACAAGCACTGGCGCTCTGAGCTTCCTAGCCACAGCACAGTGGGGACGTTCCTTCTCGGCACAGCCCACAGCCCAGCTCCGAAATTCGAAACGTCCAGCCACTGCTCCCACACCAAAGGGGCTAGCACTGAAAGCTCTTGCTGGCCATCACCTGCCCTAGGCAGCCCTTCCACAGCCCCACAAGCACTGGCGCTCTGAGCTTCCTAGCCACAGCACAGTGGGGACGTTCCTTCTCGGCACAGCCACAGCCCAGCTCCGAAATTCGAAACGTCCAGCCACTGCTCCCACACCAAAGGGGCTAGCACTGAAAGCTCTTGCTGGCCATCACCTGCCCTAGGCAGCCCTTCCACAGCCCCACAAGCACTGGCGCTCTGAGCTTCCTAGCCACAGCACAGTGGGGACGTTCCTTCTCGGCACAGCCACAGCCCAGCTCCGAAATTCAAAACGTCCAGCCACTGCTCCCACACCAAAGGGGCTAGCACTGAAAGCTCTTGCTGGCCATCACCTGCCCTAGGCAGCCCTTCCACAGCCCCACAAGCACTGGCGCTCTGAGCTTCCTAGCCACAGCACAGTGGGGACGTTCCTTCTCGGCACAGCCACAGCCCAGCTCCGAAATTCAAAACGTCCAGCCACTGCTCCCACACCAAAGGGGCTAGCACTGAAAGCTCTTGCTGGCCATCACCTGCCCTAGGCAGCCCTTCCACAGCCCCACAAGCACTGGCGCTCTGAGCTTCCTAGCCACAGCACAGTGGGGACGTTCCTTCTCGGCACAGCCAGAGCCCAGCTCCGAAATTCAAAACGTCCAGCCACTGCTCCCACACCAAAGGGGCTAGCACTGAAAGCTCTTGCTGGCCATCACCTGCCCTAGGCAGCCCTTCCACAGCCCCACAAGCACTGGCGCTCTGAGCTTCCTAGCCACAGCACAGTGGGGACGTTCCTTCTCGGCACAGCCAGAGCCCAGCTCCGAAATTCAAAACGTCCAGCCACTGCTCCCACACCAAAGGGGCTAGCACTGAAAGCTCTTGCTGGCCATCACCTGCCCTAGGCAGCCCTTCCACAGCCCCACAAGCACTGGCGCTCTGAGCTTCCTAGCCACAGCACAGTGGGGACGTTCCTTCTCAGCACAGCCACAGCCCAGCTCCGAAATTCGAAACGTCCAGCCACTGCTCCCACACCAAAGGGGCTAGCACTGAAAGCTCTTGCTGGCCATCACCTGCCCTAGGCAGCCCTTCCACAGCCCCACAAGCACTGGCGCTCTGAGCTTCCTAGCCACAGCACAGTGGGGACGTTCCTTCTCAGCACAGCCACAGCCCAGCTCCGAAATTCAAAACGTCCAGCCACTGCTCCCACACCAAAGGGGCTAGCACTGAAAGCTCTTGCTGGCCATCACCTGCCCTAGGCAGCCCTTCCACAGCCCCACAAGCACTGGCGCTCTGAGCTTCCTAGCCACAGCACAGTGGGGACGTTCCTTCTCAGCACAGCCACAGCCCAGCTCCGAAATTCGAAACGTCCAGCCACTGCTCCCACACCAAAGGGGCTAGCACTGAAAGCTCTTGCTGGCCATCACCTGCCCTAGGCAGCCCTTCCACAGCCCCACAAGCACTGGCGCTCTGAGCTTCCTAGCCACAGCACAGTGGGGACGTTCCTTCTCAGCACAGCCACAGCCCAGCTCCGAAATTCGAAACGTCCAGCCACTGCTCCCACACCAAAGGGGCTAGCACTGAAAGCTCTTGCTGGCCATCACCTGCCCTAGGCAGCCCTTCCACAGCCCCACAAGCACTGGCGCTCTGAGCTTCCTAGCCACAGCACAGTGGGGACGTTCCTTCTCGGCACAGCCAGAGCCCAGCTCCGAAATTCAAAACGTCCAGCCACTGCTCCCACACCAAAGGGGCTAGCACTGAAAGCTCTTGCTGGCCATCACCTGCCCTAGGCAGCCCTTCCACAGCCCCACAAGCACTGGCGCTCTGAGCTTCCTAGCCACAGCACAGTGGGGACGTTCCTTCTCAGCACAGCCACAGCCCAGCTCCGAAATTCGAAACGTCCAGCCACTGCTCCCACACCAAAGGGGCTAGCACTGAAAGCTCTTGCTGGCCATCACCTGCCCTAGGCAGCCCTTCCACAGCCCCACAAGCACTGGCGCTCTGAGCTTCCTAGCCACAGCACAGTGGGGACGTTCCTTCTCGGCACAGCCAGAGCCCAGCTCCGAAATTCAAAACGTCCAGCCACTGCTCCCACACCAAAGGGGCTAGCACTGAAAGCTCTTGCTGGCCATCACCTGCCCTAGGCAGCCCTTCCACAGCCCCACAAGCACTGGCGCTCTGAGCTTCCTAGCCACAGCACAGTGGGGACGTTCCTTCTCAGCACAGCCACAGCCCAGCTCCGAAATTCGAAACGTCCAGCCACTGCTCCCACACCAAAGGGGCTAGCACTGAAAGCTCTTGCTGGCCATCACCTGCCCTAGGCAGCCCTTCCACAGCCCCACAAGCACTGGCGCTCTGAGCTTCCTAGCCACAGCACAGTGGGGACGTTCCTTCTCGGCACAGCCAGAGCCCAGCTCCGAAATTCAAAACGTCCAGCCACTGCTCCCACACAAAGAGCACTGGCGCTCTGAGCTTCCTAGCCACAGCACAGTGGGACGTTCCTTCTCGGCACAGCCACAGCCCAGCTCCGAAATTCAAACGTCCAGCCACTGCTCCCACACCAAAGGGGCTAGCACTGAAAGCTCTTGCTGGCCATCACCTGCCCTAGGCAGCCCTTCCACAGCCCCACAAGCACTGGCGCTCTGAGCTTCCTAGCCACAGCACAGTGGGGGACGTTCCTTCTCGGCACAGCCACAGCCCAGCTCCGAAATTCAAAACGTCCAGCCACTGCTCCCACACCAAAGGGGCTAGCACTGAAAGCTCTTGCTGGCCATCACCTGCCCTAGGCAGCCCTTCCACAGCCCCACAAGCACTGGCGCTCTGAGCTTCCTAGCCACAGCACAGTGGGGACGTTCCTTCTCGGCACAGCCACAGCCCAGCTCCGAAATTCAAAACGTCCAGCCACTGCTCCCACACCAAAGGGGCTAGCACTGAAAGCTCTTGCTGGCCATCACCTGCCCTAGGCAGCCCTTCCACAGCCCCCACAAGCACTGGCTGCTCTGAGCTTCCTAGCCACAGCACAGTGGGGACGTTCCTTCTCAGCACAGCCACAGCCCAGCTCCGAAATTCGAAACGTCCAGCCACTGCTCCCACACCAAAGGGGCTAGCACTGAAAGCTCTTGCTGGCCATCACCTGCCCTAGGCAGCCCTTCCACAGCCCCACAAGCACTGGCGCTCTGAGCTTCCTAGCCACAGCACAGTGGGGACGTTCCTTCTCAGCACAGCCACAGCCCAGCTCCGAAATTCGAAACGTCCAGCCACTGCTCCCACACCAAAGGGGGCTAGCACTGAAAGCTCTTGCTGGCCATCACCTGCCCTAGGCAGCCCTTCCACAGCCCCACAAGCACTGGCGCTCTGAGCTTCCTAGCCACAGCACAGTGGGGACGTTCCTTCTCAGCACAGCCACAGCCCAGCTCCGAAATTCGAAACGTCCAGCCACTGCTCCCACACCAAAGGGGCTAGCACTGAAAGCTCTTGCTGGCCATCACCTGCCCTAGGCAGCCCTTCCACAGCCCCACAAGCACTGGCGCTCTGAGCTTCCTAGCCACAGCACAGTGGGGACGTTCCTTCACACCAAGGGGCTAGCACTGAAAGCTCTTGCTGGCCATCACCTGCCCTAGGCAGCCCTTCCACAGCCCCACAAGCACTGGCGCTCTGAGCTTCCTAGCCACAGCACAGTGGGGACGTTCCTTCTCAGCACAGCCACAGCCCAGCTCCGAAATTCAAACGTCCAGCCACTGCTCCCACACCAAAGGGGCTAGCACTGAAAGCTCTTGCTGGCCATCACCTTCCCTAGGCAGCCCTTCCACAGCCCCACAAGCACTGGCGCTCTGAGCTTCCTAGCCACAGCACAGTGGGGACGTTCCTTCTCAGGCACAGCCACAGCCCAGCTCCTGAAATTCGAAGACGTCCAGCCACTGCTCCCACACCAAAGGGGTTAGCACTGAAAGCTCTTGCTGCCATCACCTGCCCTAGGCAAGCCCTTCCACAGCCCCACAAGCACTGGCGCTCTGAGCTTCCTAGCCACAGCACAGTGGGGACGTTCCTTCCAGCACAGCCACAGCCCAAGCTCCGAAATTCAAAACGTCCAGCCACTGCTCCCACACCAAAGGGGCTAGCACTGAAAGCTCTTGCTGGCCATCACCTTCCCTAGGCAGCCTTCCACAGCCCCACAAGCACTGGCGCTCTGAGCTTCCTAGCCACAGCACAGTGGGGACGTTCCCTTCTTCCCTTGGCACAGCCAGAGC
>NW_027472337.1:7500-32500 GCF_965638725.1 Aptenodytes patagonicus | reverse complement strand
GAAGGTCGGGGAAGGTCGGGGAAGGTCGGGGAAGGGAAGGGAAGGGAAGGGAAGGGAAGGGAAGGGAAGGGAAGGGAAGGGAAGGGAAGGGAAGGGAAGGGAAGGGAAGGGAAGGGGAAATCAGGGAAAGTCAGGGAATGGAAGGTTGGGGAAGGTCAGCGAAGGCAAGGTCAGGGAAGGTCAAGGAAGGTCATGTAAGGCAAGGTCAAGGAAGGTCAGGTAAGGTCAAGGAAGGTCAGGTAAGGTCAAGGAAGGTCAGTGACAGGAAGGTCAGGGAAGGTCGGGGAAGTTCTGATAAGGTCGGGGAAAGTCAGGGAAGGGAAGGGAAAGGAAGGGAAATCGGGGAAGGTCAGGGAATGGAAGGTCGGGGAAGGTCAGGGAAGGCAATGTCACCGAAGGTCAGGGAAGGTCAAGGAAGGTCAAGGAAGGTCAGGTAAGGTCAAGGAAGGTCACTGACGGGTAGGTCAGGGATGTTCGGGGAAGGTCAGGGAAGGCAAGGTCAGGGAAGGGAAGGGAAGGTTAGGGATGGTCAAGGAAGGTGAAGGAAGGTCAGGTATGGTCAAGGAAGGTCAGTGACGGGAAGGTCGAGGAAGGTCGGGGAAGGGAAGGGAAGGGAAGGGAAGGGAAGGGAAGGGAAGGGAAGGGAAGGGAAGGGAAGGGAAGGGAAGGGAAGGGAAGGGAAGGGAAGGGAAGGGAAGGGCAGTGACGGAAAGGTCTGGGAAGGTCGGGGAAGGGAAGGGAAGATTGGGGAAGGTCAGGGAAGGTAAGGTAAGGTAAGGTAAGGTAAGGCAAGGGAAGGGAAGGGAAGGGAAGGGAAGGGAAGGGAAGGGAAGGGAAGGGAAGGGAAGGGAAGGGAAGGGAAGGGAAGGGAAGGGAAGGGAAGGGAAGGTCAAGGAAGGGCAGTGACGGAAAGGTCTGGGAAGGTCGCGGAAGGGAAGGGAAGGTTGGGGAAGGTCGGGAAAGGGAAGGGAAGGGAAGGGAAAGTCAGGGAAGGGAAGGTCAAGGAAGGTCAGGTAAGGTCAAGGAAGGTCAGGGAAGGTCGAGGAAGGTCAGGTAAGGTCAAGGAAGGTCAGTGACAGGAAGCTCAGGGAAGGTCGGGGAAGGTCAGGGAAGGCAAGATCAGGGAAGGGAAGGGAAGGGAAGGTCAGGGAAGGGAAGGGAATGGAAAGTCGGGGAAAGTCAGGGAAGGGAAGGTCACGGAAGGTCAAGGAAGGTCAAGGAAGGTCAGGTAAGGTCAAGGAAGGTCAGGGAAGGTCAAGGAAGGTCAGTGACAGGAAGGTCGAGGAAGGTCGGGGAAGGGAAGGGAAGGTCGGCGAAGGTTAGGGAAGGTTAGGGAAGGGAAGGGAAGGGAAGGGAAGGGAAGGGAAGGGAAGGGAAGGGAAGGGAAGGGAAGGGAAGGGAAGGGAAGGGAAGGGAAGGGAAGGGAAGGGAAGGGAAGGGAAGGGAAGGGAAGGGAAGGGAAGGGAAGGGAAGGGAAATCAGGGAAGGTCAGGGAATGGAAGGTCAGGGAAGGCAAGGTCAGGGAAGGTCAAGGAAGGTCATGTAAGGTAAGGTCAAGGAAGGTCAGGTAAGGTCAAGGAAGGTCAGGTAAGGTCAAGGAAGGTCAGTGACGGGAAGGTCAGGGAAGGTCGGGGAAGGTCAGGGAAGGGAAGGGAAGGGAAGGGAAGGGAAGGGAAGGGAAGGGAAGACCAAGGAAGGTCAGGGAAGGGAAGGGAATGGGAAGTCGGGGAAAATTCAGGAAAGGGAAGGGAAGGTCAGGGAAGGTCAAGGAAGGTCAGGTAAGGTCAAGGAAGGTCAGTGACGGGAAGTTCAGGGAAGGTTGGGGAAGGTCGGGGAAGGTCGGGGAAGGTCGGCGAAGGGAAGGGAAGGGAAGGGAAGGGAAGGGAAGGGAAGGGAAGGGAAGGGAAGGGAAGGGAAGGGAAGGGAAGGGAAGGGAAGGGAAGGGAAGGGAAGGAAGGGAAGGGAAGGGAAGTTCGGAAAAGGTCGGGGAAGGTCAGGGAAGGTCAAGGAACGTCAAGGAAGGTCAGGTAAGGTCAAGGAAGGTCAGTGACGGGAAGCTCAGGGAAGGTCGGCGAAGTTCGGAAAACGTCGGGGATGGTCAGGGAAGGGAAGGGAAGGGAAGGGAAATCAGGGAATGTCAGGGAATGGAAGGTCGGGGAAGGTCAGGGAAGGCAAGGTCAGGGAAGGTCAAGGAAGGTCATGTAAGGTAAGGTCAAGGAACGTCAGGTAAGGTCAAGGAAGGTCAGGTAAGTTCAAGGAAGGTCAGTGACGGGAAGGTCGGGGAAGTTCGGAAAAGGTCGGGGAAGGTCAGGGAAGGGAAGGGAAATCAGGGAAGGTCGGGGAAGGTCAGGTAAGGCAAGGTCAGGGAAGGTCAGGAAAGGTCAAGGAAGGTCAAGGAAGGTCAGGTAAGGTCAAGGAAGGTCAGTGACGGGAAGGTCAGGGAGGTCGGGGAAGGGAAGGGAAGGGAAGGGAAGGGAAGGGAAGGGAAGAGAAGGGAAGGGAAGGGAAGGGAAGGGAAGGGAAGGGAAGGGAAGGGAAGGGAAGGGAAGGGAAGGGAAGGGAAGGGAAGGGAAGGGAAGGGAAGGGAAGGGAAGGGAAGGGAAGGGAAGGGAAGGGAAGGGAAGGGAAGGTCAAGGAAGGGCAGTGACGGAAAGGTCTGGGAAGGTCGGGGAAGGGAAGGGAAGGAAAGGGAAGGTCGGGGAAGGGAAGGGAAGGGAGGAAGGGAAGGGAAGGGAAGGGAAGGGAAGGGAAGGGAAGGGAAGGGAAGGGAAGGGAAGGGAAGGGAAGGGAAGGGAAGGGAAGGGAAGGGAAGGGAAGGGAAGGGAACGTCAGGGAAGGGAAGGGAACGTCAGGGAAGGTCAAGGAAGGTCATGTAAGGTAAGGTCAAGGAAGGTCAGGTAAGGTCAAGGAAGGTCAGGTAATGTCAAGGAAGGTCAGTGACGGGAAGGTCGGGGAAGGTCGGGGAAGGTCGGGGAAGGTCGGGGAAGGTCGGGGAAGGGAAGGGAAGGGAAGGGAAGGGAAGGGAAGGGAAGGGAAGGGAAGGGAAGGGAAGGGAAGGGAAGGGAAGGGAAGGGAAGGGAAGGGAAGGTCAAGGAAGGTCAGGGAAGGTCAGTGACAGGAAGGTCGGGGAAGGTCGGGGAAGGGAAGGGAAGGTCGGGGAAGGTCGGGGAAGGTCGGGGAAGGTCGGGGAAGGGAAGGGAAGGGAAGGGAAGGGAAGGGAAGGGAAGGGAAGGGAAGGGAAGGGAAGGGAAGGGAAGGGAAGGGAAGGGAAGGGAAGGGAAGGGAAGGGAAGGGAAGGGAAGGGAAGGGAAGGGAAGGGAAGGGAAGGGAAAGTCAGGGAAGGGAAGGGAAGGTCAGGGAAAGTCAAGGAAGGTCAGGTAAGGTCAAGGAAGGTCAGGGAAGGTCAAGGAAGGTCAGAGACAGGAAGGTCAGGGAAGGTCGGGGAAGGTCAGGGAAGGCAAGATCAGGGAAGGGAAGGGAAGGGAAGGTCAGGGACGGTCAATGAAGGTCAGTGACGGGAAGGTCAGGGAAGGTCAGGGAAGTTCGGGGAAGGTCGGGGAAGGTCAGGGAAGGGAAGGGAAGGTCAAGGAAGGTCAAGGAAGGTCAGGTAAGGTCAAGGAAGGTCAGGGAACGTCAAGGAAGGTCAGTGACAGGAAGGTCGGGGAAGGTCGGGGAAGGGAAGGGAAGGTCGGGGAAGGTCAGGGAAGGGAAGGGAAGGAAAGGGAAGGGAAGGGAAGGGAAGGGAATGGAAGAGAAGGGAAGGTCAAGGAAGGGCAGTGACGGCAAGGTCTGGGAAGGTTGGGGAAGGGAAGGGAAGGGAAGGGAAGGGAAGGGAAGGGAAGGGAAGGGAAGGGAAGGGAAGGGAAGGGAAGGGAAGGGAAGGGAAGGGAAGGGAAGGGAAGGGAAGGGAAGGGAAGGGAAGGGAAGGGAAGGGAAGGGAAGGCCGGGGAAAGTCAGGGAAGGCAAGGTCAGGGAAGGTCAGGAAGGTCAAGGAAGGTCAGTGACGGGAAGTTCGGGGAAGGGAAGGGAAGGGAAGGTCGGGGAAGGTCGGGGAAGGTCGGGGAAGGGAAGGGAAGGTCGGGGAAGGTCGGGGAAGGTCGGGGAAGGTCGGGGAAGGGAAGGGAAGGGAAGGGAAGGGAAGGGAAGGGAAGGGAAGGGAAGGGAAGGGAAGGGAAGGGAAGGGAAGGGAAATCAGGGAAGGTCAGGGAATGGAAGGTCGGGGAAGGTCAGCGAAGGCAAGGTCAGGGAAGGTCAAGGAAGGTCATGTAAGGCAAGGTCAAGGAAGGTCAGGTAAGGTCAAGGAAGGTCAGGTAAGGTCAAGGAAGGTCAGTGACAGGAAGGTCAGGGAAGGTCGGGGAAGTTCTGATAAGGTCGGGGAAAGTCAGGGAAGGGAAGGGAAATGAAGGGAAATCGGGGAAGGTCAGGGAATGGAAGGTCGGGGAAGGTCAGGGAAGGCAATGTCACCGAAGGTCAGGGAAGGTCAAGGAAGGTCAAGGAAGGTCAGGTAAGGTCAAGGAAGGTCACTGACGGTTAGGCCAGGGAAGTTCGGGGAAGGTCAGGGAAGGCAGGTCAGGGAAGGGAAGGGAAGGTTAGGGAAGGTCAAGGAAGGTGAAGGAAGGTTAGGGAAGGTCAAGGAAGGTGAAGGAAGGTCAGGTAAGGTCAAGGAAGGTCAGTGACGGGAAGGTCGGGGAAGGTCGGGGAAGGTCGGGGAAGGGAAGGGAAGGGAAGGGAAGGGAAGGGAAGGGAAGGGAAGGGAAGGGAAGGGAAATCAGGGAAGGTCAGGGAATGGAAGGTTGGGGAAGGTCAGCGAAGGCAAGGTCAGGGAAGGTCAAGGAAGGTCATGTAAGGCAAGGTCAAGGAAGGTCAGGTAAGGTCAAGGAAGGTCAGGTAAGGTCAAGGAAGGTCAGTGACAGGAAGGTCAGGGAAGGTCGGGGAAGTTCTGATAAGGTCGGGGAAAGTCAGGGAAGGGAAGGGAAAGGAAGGGAAATCGGGGAAGGTCAGGGAATGGAAGGTCGGGGAAGGTCAGGGAAGGCAATGTCACCGAAGGTCAGGGAAGGTCAAGGAAGGTCAAGGAAGGTCAGGTAAGGTCAAGGAAGGTCACTGACGGGTAGGTCAGGGATGTTCGGGGAAGGTCAGGGAAGGCAAGGTCAGGGAAGGGAAGGGAAGGTTAGGGAAGGTCAAGGAAGGTGAAGGAAGGTCAGGTATGGTCAAGGAAGGTCAGTGACGGGAAGGTCGGGGAAGGTCGGGGAAGGTCGGGGAAGGTCGGGGAAGGTCGGGGAAGGGAAGGGAAGGGAAGGGAAGGGAAGGGAAGGGAAGGGAAGGGAAGGGAAGGGAAGGGAAGGGAAGGGAAGGGAAGGGAAGGGAAGGGAAGGGAAGGGCAGTGACGGAAAGGTCTGGGAAGGTCGGGGAAGGGAAGGGAAGATTGGGGAAGGTCAGGGAAGGTAAGGTAAGGTAAGGTAAGGGAAGGGAAGGGAAGGGAAGGGAAGGGAAGGGAAGGGAAGGGAAGGGAAGGGAAGGGAAGGGAAGGGAAGGGAAGGGAAGGGAAGGGAAGGGAAGGGAAGGGAAGGGAAGGGAAGGGAAGGTCAAGGAAGGGCAGTGACGGAAAGGTCTGGGAAGGTCGGGGAAGGGAAGGGAAGGTTGGGGAAGGTCGGGAAAGGGAAGGGAAGGGAAGGGAAAGTCAGGGAAGGGAAGGTCAAGGAAGGTCAGGTAAGGTCAAGGAAGGTCAGGGAAGGTCGAGGAAGGTCAGGTAAGGTCAAGGAAGGTCAGTGACAGGAAGCTCAGGGAAGGTCGGGGAAGGTCAGGGAAGGCAAGATCAGGGAAGGGAAGGGAAGGGAAGGTCAGGGAAGGGAAGGGAATGGAAAGTCGGGGAAAGTCAGGGAAGGGAAGGTCAGGGAAGGTCAAGGAAGGTCAAGGAAGGTCAGGTAAGGTCAAGGAAGGTCAGGGAAGGTCAAGGAAGGTCAGTGACAGGAAGGTCGAGGAAGGTCGGGGAAGGGAAGGGAAGGTCGGCGAAGGTTAGGGAAGGTTAGGGATGGGAAGGGAAGGGAAGGGAAGGGAAGGGAAGGGAAGGGAAGGGAAGGGAAGGGAAGGGAAGGGAAGGGAAGGGAAGGGAAGGGAAGGGAAGGGAAGGGAAGGGAAGGGAAGGGAAGGGAAGGGAAGGGAAGGGAAGGGAAGGGAAGGTCAAGGAAGGGCAGTGATGGAAAGGTCTGGGAAGGTCGGGGAACGGAAGGGAAGGTTGGGGAAGGTCAGGGAAGGGAAGGTAAGGTAAGGTAAGGGAAGGGAAGGGAAGGGAAGGGAAGGGAAGGGAAGGGAAGGGAAGGGAAGGGAAGGGAAGGGAAGGGAAGGGAAGGGAAGGGAAGGGAAGGGAAGGGAAGGGAAGGGAAGGGAAGGTCAAGGAAGGGCAGTGACGGAAAGGTCTGGGAACGTCGGGGAAGGGAAGGGAAGGTTGGGGAAGGTCAGGGAAGGGAAGGTCAGGGAAGGGAAGGGAAGGGAAGGGAAGGGAAGGGAAGGGAAGGGAAGGGAAGGGAAGGGAAGGGAAGGGAAGGGAAGGGAAGGGAAGGGAAGGGAAGGGAAGGGAAGGGAAGGGAAGGGAAATCAGGGAAGGTCAGGGAATGGAAGGTCAGGGAAGGCAAGGTCAGGGAAGGTCAAGGAAGGTCATGTAAGATAAGGTCAAGGAAGGTCAGGTAAGGTCAAGGAAGGTCAGGTAAGGTCAAGGAAGGTCACTAACGCGTAGGTCAAGAAGTTCGGGGAAGGTCAGGGAAGGCAAGGTCAGGCAAGGGAAGGGAAGGTTAGGAAAGGTCAAGGAAGGTGAAGGAAGGTCAGGTAAGGTCAAGGAAGGTCAGTGACGGGAAGGTCGGGGAAGGTCGGGGAAGGTCGGGGAAGGTCGGGGAAGGTCGGGGAAGGTCGGGGAAGGGAAGGGAAGGGAAGGGAAGGGAAGGGAAGGGAAGGGAAGGGAAGGGAAGGGAAGGGAAGGGAAGGTCAAGGAAGGGCAGTGACGGAAAGGTCTGGGAAGGTCGGGAAAGGGAAGGGAAGGGAAGGGAAAGTCAGTGAAGGGAATGTCAAGGAAGGTCAGGTAAGGTCAAGGAAGGTCAGGTAAGGTCGAGGAAGGTCAGGTAAGGTCAAGGAAGTTCAGTGACAGGAAGGTCAGGGAAGTTCGGGGAAGGTCAGGGAAGGCAAGATCAGGGAAGGGAAGGGAAGGGAAGGTCAGGGAAGGGAAGGCAATGGAAAGTCGGGGAAAGTTAGGGAAGGGAAGGTCAGGGAAGGTCAAGGAAGGTCAAGGAAGGTCAGGTAAGGTCAAGGAAGGTCAGGGAAGGTCAAGGAAGGTCAGTGACAGGAAGGTCGGGGAAGGTCGGGGAAGGGAAGGGAAGGTCGGCGAAGGTTAGGGAAGGTTAGGGAAGGGAAGGGAAGGGAAGGGAAGGGAAGGGAAGGGAAGGGAAGGGAAGGGAAGGGAAGGGAAGGGAAGGGAAGTTCAAGGAAGGTCAGGGAAGGTCAGGGAAGGTCAAGGAAGGTCAGTGACAGGAAGGTCAGGGAAGGTCGGGGAAGGTCAGGGAAGACAAGATCAGGGAAGGGAAGGGAAGGGAAGGGAAGGGAAGGTCAGGGAAGGGAAGGGAATGGAAAGTCGGGGAAAGTCAGGGAAGGGAAGGTCAGGGAAGGTCAAGGAAGGTCAAGGAAGGTCAGGTAAGGTCAAGGAAGGTCAGGTAAGGTCAAGGAAGGTCAGTGACGGGAAGGTCAGGGAAGGTCGGCGAAGGTTCGGGAAGGTCGGGGAAGGGAAGGGAAGGGAAGGGAAGGGAAGGGAAGGGAAGGGAAGGGAAGGGAAGGGAAGGGAAGGGAAGGGAAGGGAAGGGAAGGGAAGGGAAGGGAAGGGAAGGGAAGGTCAGAGACAGGAAGGTCGGGGAAGGTCAGGGAAGGTCGGGGAAGGGAAGGGAAGGGAAGGGAAGGGAAGGGAAGGGAAGGGAAGGGAAGGGAAGGGAAGGGAAGGGAAGGGAAGGGAAGGGAAGGGAAGGGAAGGGAAGGGAAGGGAAGGGAAGGGAAGGGAAGGGAAGGGAAGGGAAGGGAAGGGAAGGGAAGGGAAGGGAAGGGAAGGGAAGGGAAGGGAAGGGAAAGTCAGGGAAGGGAAGGGAAGGTCAGGGAAAGTCAGTAACTGGAAGGTCAGGGAAAGTCAGGGAAGTTCGGGGAAGGTCGCGGAAGGTCAGGGAAGGGAAGGGAAGGTCAGGGAACGTCAAGGAAGGTCAAGGAAGGTCAGGTAAGGTCAAGGAAGGTCAGGGAAGGTGAAGGAAGGTCAGTGACAGGAAGGTCGGGGAAGGTCGGGGAAGGGAAGGGAAGGTCGGGGAAGGTCAGGGAAGGCAAGATCAGGGAAGGGAAGGGAAGGGAAGGTCAGGGAAGGTCAAGGAAGGTCAGTGACGGGAAGGTCAGGGAAGGTCGGGGAAGTTCGGGGAAGTTCGGGGAATGTCAGGGAAGGGAAGGGAAGGTCAAGGAAGGTCAAGGAAGGTCAGGTAAGGTGAAGGAATGTCAGGGAAGGTCAAGGAAGGTCAGTGACAGGAAGGTCGGGAAAGGTCGGGGAAGGGAAGGGAAGGTCGGGGAAGGTCAGGGAAGGGAAGGGAAGGGAAGGGAAGGGAAGGGAATGGAAGGGAAGGGAAGGTCAAGGAAGGGCAGTGACGGCAAGGTCTGGGAAGGTTGGGGAAGGGAAGGGAAGGGAAGGGAAGGGAAGGGAAGGGAAGGGAAGGGAAGGGAAGGGAAGGGAAGGGAAGGGAAGGGAAGGGAAGGGAAGGGAAGGGAAGGGAAGGGAAGGGAAGGTCAAGGAAGGGCAGTGACGGCAAGGTCTGGGAAGGTCGGGGAAGGGAAGGGAAGGTCAGGGAAGGTCAGGGAAGGTCAGGGAAGGTCAGGGAAGGGAAGGGAAGGGAAGGGAAGGGAAGGGAAGGGAAGGGAAGGGAAGGGAAGGGAATGGAAGGGAAGGGAAGGGAAGGGAAGGGATGGGAAGGGAAGGGAAATCAGGGAAGGTCAGGGAATGGAAGGTCGGGGAAGGTCAGGGAAGGCAAGGTCAGGGAAGGTCAAGGAAGGTCATGTAAGGCAAGGTTAAGGAAGGTCAGGTAAGGTCAAGGAAGGTCAGGTAAGGTCAAGGAAGGTCAGTGGCGGGAAGGTCGGGGAAGGTCGGGGAAGTTCGGAAAAGGTCGGGGAAGGTCAGGGAAGGGAAGGGAAATCAGGGAAGGTCGGGGAATGTCAGGGAAGGCAAGGTCAGGGAAGGTCAGGAAAGGTCAAGGAAGGTCAAGGAAGGTCAGGTAAGGTCAAGGAAGGTCAGTGACGGGAAGGTCAGGGAGGTCGGGGAAGTTCGGAAAGGGTCGGGGAAGGTCAGGGAAGGGAAGGGAAATCAGGGAAGGTCGGGGAAGGTCAGGGAAGGCAAGGTCAGGGAAGGTCAGGAAAGGTCAAGGAAGGCCAAGGAAGGTCAGGTAAGGTCAAGGAAGGTCAGGTAAGGTCAAGGAAGGTCAGTGACGGGAAGGTGAGGGAAGGTCGGGGAAGGTCAGGGACGGGAAGGGAAGGGAAGGGAAGGGAAGGGAAGGGAAGGGAAGGGAAGGGAAGGGAAGGGAAGGGAAGGGAAGGGAAGGGAAGGGAAGGGAAGGGAAGGGAAGGGAAGGGAAGGGAAGGGAAGGGAAGGGAAGGGAAGGCAAGGTTTGGGAAGGGAAGGGAAGGGAAGGGAAAGTTAGGGAAGGGAAGGTCAGGGAAGGGAAGGGAAGGTCAGGTAAGGTCAAGGAAGATCAGTGACAGGAAGGTCAGGGAAGGTCGGGGAAGGTCAGGGAAGGCAAGATCAGGGAAGGGAAGGGAAGGGAAGGTCAGGGAAGGTCAAGGAAGGTCAAGGAAGGTCAGGGAAGGTCAAGGAAGGTCAGTGACAGGAAGGTCGGTGAAGGCTGGGGAAGGGAAGGGAAGGTTGGGGAAGGGAAGGGAAGGGAAGGGAAGGGAAGGGAAGGGAAGGGAAGGGAAGGGAAGGGAAGGGAAGGGAAGGGAAGGGAAGGGAAGGGAAGGGAAGGGAAGGGAAGGGAAGGGAAGGGAAGGGAAGGGAAGGGAAGGGAAGGGAAGGGAAGGGAAGGGAAGGGAAAGTCAGGGAAGGGAAGGGAAGGTCAGGGAAAGTCAGTGACTGGAAGGTCAGGGAAAGTCAGGGAAGTTCGGGGAAGGTCGCGGAAGGTCAGGGAAGGGAAGGGAAGGTCAGGGAACGTCAAGGAAGGTCAAGGAAGGTCAGGTAAGGTCAAGGAAGGTCAGGGAAGGTGAAGGAAGGTCAGTGACAGGAAGGTCGGGGAAGGTCGGGGAAGGGAAGGGAAGGTCGGGGAAGGTCAGGGAAGGCAAGATCAGGGAAGGGAAGGGAAGGGAAGGTCAGGGAAGGTCAAGGAAGGTCAGTGACGGGAAGGTCAGGGAAGGTCGGGGAAGTTCGGGGAAGTTCGGGGAATGTCAGGGAAGGGAAGGGAAGGTCAAGGAAGGTCAAGGAAGGTCAGGTAAGGTGAAGGAATGTCAGGGAAGGTCAAGGAAGGTCAGTGACAGGAAGGTCGGGAAAGGTCGGGGAAGGGAAGGGAAGGTCGGGGAAGGTCAGGGAAGGGAAGGGAAGGGAAGGGAAGGGAAGGGAATGGAAGGGAAGGGAAGGTCAAGGAAGGGCAGTGACGGCAAGGTCTGGGAAGGTTGGGGAAGGGAAGGGAAGGGAAGGGAAGGGAAGGGAAGGGAAGGGAAGGGAAGGGAAGGGAAGGGAAGGGAAGGGAAGGGAAGGGAAGGGAAGGGAAGGGAAGGGAAGGGAAGGGAAGGGAAGGGAAGGTCAAGGAAGGGCAGTGACGGCAAGGTCTGGGAAGGTCGGGGAAGGGAAGGGAAGGTCAGGGAAGGTCAGGGAAGGGAAGGGAAGGGAAGGGAAGGGAAGGGAAGGGAAGGGAAGGGAAGGGAAGGGAAGGGAAGGGAAGGGAAGGGAAGGGAAGGGAAGGGAAGGGAAGGGAAGGGATGGGAAGGGAAGGGAAATCAGGGAAGGTCAGGGAATGGAAGGTCGGGGAAGGTCAGGGAAGGCAAGGTCAGGGAAGGTCAAGGAAGGTCATGTAAGGCAAGGTTAAGGAAGGTCAGGTAAGGTCAAGGAAGGTCAGGTAAGGTCAAGGAAGGTCAGTGGCGGGAAGGTCGGGGAAGGTCGGGGAAGTTCGGAAAAGGTCGGGGAAGGTCAGGGAAGGGAAGGGAAATCAGGGAAGGTCGGGGAAGGTCAGGGAAGGCAAGGTCAGGGAAGGTCAGGAAAGGTCAAGGAAGGTCAAGGAAGGTCAGGTAAGGTCAAGGAAGGTCAGTGACGGGAAGGTCAGGGAGGTCGGGGAAGTTCGGAAAGGGTCGGGGAAGGTCAGGGAAGGGAAGGGAAATCAGGGAAGGTCGGGGAAGGTCAGGGAAGGCAAGGTCAGGGAAGGTCAGGAAAGGTCAAGGAAGGCCAAGGAAGGTCAGGTAAGGTCAAGGAAGGTCAGGTAAGGTCAAGGAAGGTCAGTGACGGGAAGGTGAGGGAAGGTCGGGGAAGGTCAGGGACGGGAAGGGAAGGGAAGGGAAGGGAAGGGAAGGGAAGGGAAGGGAAGGGAAGGGAAGGGAAGGGAAAGGAAGGGAAGGGAAGGGAAGGGAAGGGAAGGGAAGGGAAGGGAAGGGAAGGGAAGGGAAGGGAAGGGAAGGGAAGGGAAGGGAAGGGAAGGGAAGGGAAGGGAAGGGAAGGGAAGGGAAGGGAAGGGAAGGGAAGGGAAGGGAAGGTTGGGGAAGGGAAGGGAAGGGAAGGGAAAGTTAGGGAAGGGAAGGTCAGGGAAGGGAAGGGAAGGTCAGGTAAGGTCAAGGAAGATCAGTGACAGGAAGGTCAGGGAAGGTCGGGGAAGGTCAGGGAAGGCAAGATCAGGGAAGGGAAGGGAAGGGAAGGTCAGGGAAGGTCAAGGAAGGTCAAGGAAGGTCAGGGAAGGTCAAGGAAGGTCAGTGACAGGAAGGTCGGTGAAGGCTGGGGAAGGGAAGGGAAGGGAAGGGAAGGGAAGGGAAGGGAAGGGAAGGGAAGGGAAGGGAAGGGAAGGGAAGGGAAGGGAAGGGAAGGGAAGGGAAGGGAAGGGAAGGGAAGGGAAGGGAAGGGCAGTGACGGAAAGGTCTGGGAAGGTCGGGGAAGGGAAGGGAAGGTTGGGGAATGTCAGGGAAGGGAAGGGAAGGGAAGGGAAGGGAAGGGAAGGGAAGGGAAGGGAAGGAAGGGAAGGGAAGGGAAGGGAAGGGAAGGGAAGGGAAGGGAAGGGAAGGGAAGGGAAGGGAAGGGAAGGGAAGGGAAGGGAAGGGAAGGGAAGGGAAGGGAAGGGAAGGGAAGGGAAGGGAAGGGAAGGGAAGGGAAGGGAAAGTCAGGGAAGGGAAGGGAAGGTCAGGGAAAGTCAGTGACTGGAAGGTCAGGGAATGTCAGGGAAGTTCGGGGAAGGTCGCGGAAGGTCAGGGAAGGGAAGGGAAGGTCAGGGAACGTCAAGGAAGGTCAAGGAAGGTCAGGTAAGGTCAAGGAAGGTCAGGGAAGGTGAAGGAAGGTCAGTGACAGGAAGGTCGGGGAAGGTCGGGGAAGGGAAGGGAAGGTCGGGGAAGGTCAGGGAAGGCAAGATCAGGGAAGGGAAGGGAAGGGAAGGTCAGGGAAGGTCAAGGAAGGTCAGTGACGGGAAGGTCAGGGAAGGTCGGGGAAGTTCGGGGAAGTTCGGGGAATGTCAGGGAAGGGAAGGGAAGGTCAAGGAAGGTCAAGGAAGGTCAGGTAAGGTCAAGGAATGTCAGGGAAGGTCAAGGAAGGTCAGTGACAGGAAGGTCGGGAAAGGTCGGGGAAGGGAAGGGAAGGTCGGGGAAGGTCAGGGAAGGGAAGGGAAGGGAAGGGAAGGGAATGGAAGGGAAGGGAAGGTCAAGGAAGGGCAGTGACGGCAAGGTCTGGGAAGGTTGGGGAAGGGAAGGGAAGGGAAGGGAAGGGAAGGGAAGGGAAGGGAAGGGAAGGGAAGGGAAGGGAAGGGAAGGGAAGGGAAGGGAAGGGAAGGGAAGGGAAGGGAAGGGAAGGGAAGGGAAGGGAAGGGAAGGGAAGGGAAGGGATGGGAAGGGAAGGGAAATCAGGGAAGCTCAGGGAATGGAAGGTCGGGGAAGGTCAGGGAAGGCAAGGTCAGGGAAGGTCAAGGAAGGTCAGGTAAGGCAAGGTTAAGGAAGGTCAGGTAAGGTCAAGGAAGGTCAGGTAAGGTCAAGGAAGGTCAGTGGCGGGAAGGTCGGGGAAGGTCGGGGAAGTTCGGAAAAGGTCGGGGAAGGTCAGGGAAGGGAAGGGAAATCAGGGAAGGTCGGGGAAGGTCAGGGAAGGCAAGGTCAGGGAAGGTCAGGAAAGGTCAGGTAAGGTCAAGGAAGGTCAGGTAAGGTCAAGGAAGGTCAGTGACGGGAAGGTGAGGGAAGGTCGGGGAAGGTCAGGGACGGGAAGGGAAGGGAAGGGAAGGGAAGGGAAGGGAAGGGAAGGGAAGGGAAGGGAAGGGAAGGGAAGGGAAGGGAAGGGAAGGGAAGGGAAGGGAAGGGAAGGGAAGGGAAGGGAAGGGAAGGGAAGGGAAGGGAAGGGAAGGCAAGGTTGGGGAAGGGAAGGGAAGGGAAGGGAAAGTCAGGGAAGGGAAGGTCAGGGAAGGGAAGGGAAGGTCAGGTAAGGTCAAGGAAGATCAGTGACAGGAAGGTCAGGGAAGGTCGGGGAAGGTCAGGGAAGGCAAGATCAGGGAAGGGAAGGGAAGGGAAGGTCAGGGAAGGTCAAGGAAGGTCAAGGAAGGTCAGGGAAGGTCAAGGAAGGTCAGTGACAGGAAGGTCGGTGAAGGCTGGGGAAGGGAAGGGAAGGGAAGGGAAGGGAAGGGAAGGGAAGGGAAGGGAAGGGAAGGGAAGGGAAGGGAAGGGAAGGGAAGGGAAGGGAAGGGAAGGGAAGGGAAGGGAAGGGAAGGGAAGGGCAGTGACGGAAAGGTCTGGGAAGGTCGGGGAAGGGAAGGGAAGGTTGGGGAATGTCAGGGAAGGGAAGGGAAGGGAAGGGAAGGGAAGGGAAGGGAAGGGAAGGGAAGGGAAGGGAAGGGAAGGGAAGGGAAGGGAAGGGAAGGGAAGGGAAGGGAAGGGAAGGGAAGGGAAGGGAAGGGAAGGGAAGGGAAGGGAAGGGAAGGGAAGGGAAGGGAAATCAGGGAAGGTCAGGGAATGGAAGGTCAGGGAAGGCAAGGTAGGGAAGGTCAAGGAAGGTCATGTAAGATAAGGTCAAGGAAGGTCAGGTAAGGTCAAGGAAGGTCAGGTAAGGTCAAGGAAGGTCAGTGACGGGAAGGTCAGGGAAGGTCGGGGAAGGTCGGGGAAGGGAAGGGAAGGGAAATCAGGGAAGGTCAGGGAATGGAAGGCCGGGGAAAGTCAGGGAAGGAAAGGTCAGGGAAGGTCAGGGAAGGTCAAGGAAGGTCAGTGACGGGAAGTTCGGGGAAGGGAAGGGAAGGTCGGGGAAGGTCGGGGAAGGTCGGGGAAGGTCGGGGAAGGGAAGGGAAGGGAAGGGAAGGGAAGGGAAGGGAAGGGAAGGGAAGGGAAGGGAAGGGAAGGGAAGGGAAGGGAAGGGAAGGGAAGGGAAGGGAAATCAGGGAAGGTCAGGGAATGGAAGGTCGGGGAAGGTCAGCGAAGGCAAGGTCAGGGAAGGTCAAGGAAGGTCATGTAAGGCAAGGTCAAGGAAGGTCAGGTAAGGTCAAGGAAGGTCAGTGACAGGAAGGTCAGGGAAGGTCGGGGAAGGTCAGGGAAGGTCAGGTAAGGTCAAGGAAGGTCAGGGAAGGTCAAGGAAGGTCAGTGACAGGAAGATCGGGGAAGGTCGGGGAAGGGAAGGGAAGGTCGGCGAAGGTTAGGGAAGGGAAGGGAAGGGAAGGGAAGGGAAGGGAAGGGAAGGGAAGGTAAGGTCAAGGAAGGTCAGTGACAGGAAGGTCAGGGCAGGTCGGGGAAGGTCAGGGAAGACAAAATCAGGGAAGGGAAGGGAAGGGAAGGTCAGGGAAGGGAAGGGAATGGAAAGTCGGGGAAAGTCAGGGAAGGGAAGGTCAAGGAAGGTCAAGGAAGGTCAAGGAAGGTCAGGTAAGGTCAAGGAAGGTCAGGGAAGGTCAAGAAAGGTCAGTGACAGGAAGGTCGGGGAAGGCCGGGGAAGGGAAGGGAAGGTTGGCGAAGGTTAGGGAAGGGAAGGGAAGGGAAGGGAAGGGAAGGGAAGGGAAGGGAAGGGAAGGGAAGGGAAGGGAAGGGAAGGGAAGGGAAGGGAAGGGAAGGGAAGGGAAGGGAAGGTCAAGGAAGGGCAGTGACGGAAAGGTCTGGGAAGGTCGGGGAAGGGAAGGGAAGATTGGGGAAGGTCAGGGAAGGGAAGGGAAGGGAAGGGAAGGGAAGGGAAGGGAAGGGAAGGGAAGGGAAGGGAAGGGAAGGGAAGGGAAATCAGGGAAGGTCAGGGAATGGAAGGTCGGGGAAGGTCAGCGAAGGCAAGGTCAGGGAAGGTCAAGGAAGGTCATATAAGGCAAGGTCAAGGAAGGTCAGGTAAGGTCAAGGAAGGTCAGGTAAGGTCAAGGAAGGTCAGTGACAGGAAGGTCAGGGAAGGTCGGGGAAGGGAAGGGAAGGTCGGCGAAGGTTAGGGAAGGGAAGGGAAGGGAAGGGAAGGGAAGGGAAGGGAAGGGAAGGGAAGGGAAGGGAAGGGAAGGGAAGGGAAGGGAAGGGAAGGGAAGGGAAGGGAAGGGAAGGGAAGGGAAGGGAAGGGAAGGGAAGGGAAGGGAAGGGAAGGGAAGGGAAAGTCAGGGAAGGGAAGGGAAGGGAAGGGAATGTCAGGTAAGGTCAAGGAAGGTCAGGTAAGGTCAAGGAAGGTCAGTGACGGGAAGGTCGGGGAAGTTCGGAAAAGGTCGGGGAAGATCAGGGAAGGGAAGGGAAATCAGGGAAGGTCGGGGAAGGACAGGGAAGGCAAGGTCAGGGAACGTCAGGAAAGGTCAGGGAAGATCAAGGAAGGTCAGGTAAGGTCAAGGAAGGTCAGGTAAGGTTAAGGAAGGTCAGTGACGGGAAGGTCAGGGAAGGTCGGGGAAGGTCAGGGACGGGAAGGGAAGGGAAGGGAAGGGAAGGGAAGGTTAGGGAAGGGAAGGGAAGGGAAGGGAAGGGAAGGGAAGGGAAGGGAAGGGAAGGGAAGGGAAGGGAAGGGAAGGGAAGGGAAGGGAAGGGAAGGGAAGGGAAGGGAAGGGAAGGGAAGGGAAGGGAAGGGAAGGGAAGGGAAGGGAAGGGAAGGGAAGGGAAGGGAAGGGAAAGTCAAGGAAGGTCAGTGACAGGAAGGTCAGGGAAGGTCGGGGAAGGTCAGGGAAGGCAAGATCAGGGAAGGGAAGGGAAGGGAAGGTCAGGGAAGGTCAAGGAAGGTCAAGGAAGGTCAGGGAAGGTCAAGGAAGGTCAGTGACAGGAACGTCGGGGAAGGTTGGGGAAGGGAAGGGAAGGTCGGGGAAGGTCGGGGAAGGGAAGGGAAGGGAAGGGAAGGGAAGGGAAGGGAAGGGAAGGAAGGGAAGGGAAGGGAAGGGAAGGGAAGGGAAGGGAAGGGAAGGGAAGGGAAGGGAAGGGAAGGGAAGGGAAGGGAAGGGAAGGTCAAGGAAGGGCAGTGACGGCAAGGTCTGGGAAGGTCGGGGAAGGGAAGGGAAGGGAAGGGAAGGGAAGGGAAGGGAAGGGAAGGGAAGGGAAGGGAAGGGAAGGGAAGGGAAATCAGGAAAGGTCAGGGAATGGAAGGTCAGGGAAGGCAAGGTCAGGGAAGGTCAAGGAAGGTCATGTAAGGTAAGGTCAAGGAAGGTCAGGTAAGGTCAAGGAAGGTCAGGTAAGGTCAAGGAAGGTCAGTGACAGGAAGGTCAGGGAAGGTCGGGGAAGTTCTGATAAGGTCGGGGAAAGTCAGGGAAGGGAAGGGAAAGGAAGGGAAATCGGGGAAGGTCAGGGAATGGAAGGTCGGGGAAGGTCAGGGAAAGTAATGTCACCGAAGGTCAGGGAAGGTCAAGGAAGGTCAAGGAAGGTCAGGTAAGGTCAAGGAAGGTCACTGACGGGTAGGTCAGGGAAGTTCGGGGAAGGTCAGGGAAGGCAAGGTCAGGGAAGGGAAGGGAAGGTTAGGGAAGGTCAAGGAAGGTGAAGGAAAGTCAGGTAAGGTCAAGGAAGGTCAGTGACGGGAAGGTCGGGGAAGGTCGGGGAAGGTCGGGAAGGGAAGGGAAGGGAAGGGAAGGGAAGGGAAGGGAAGGGAAGGGAAGGGAAGGGAAGGGAAGGGAAGGGAAGGGAAGGGAAGGGAAGGGAAGGGAAGGGAAGGGAAGGGAAGGGAAGGGAAAGTCAGGGAAGGGAAGGTCAGGTAAGGTCAAGGAAGGTCACGTAAGGTCAAGGAAGGTCAGGGAAGGTCAAGGAAAGTCAGTGACAGGAAGGTCAGGGAAGGTCGGGGAAGGTCAGGGAAGGCAAGATCAGGGAAGGGAAGGGAAGGGAAGGGAAGGTCAGGGAAGGGAAGGGAATGGAAAGTCGGGGAAAGTCAGGGAAGGGAAGGTCAAGGAAGGTCAAGGAAGGTCAAGGAAGGTCAGGTAAGGTCAAGGAAGGTCAGGGAAGGTCAAGGAAGGTCAGTGACAGGAAGGTCGGGGAAGGTCGGGAAGGGAAGGGAAGGTCGAGGAAGGTCAGGTAAGATCAAGGAAGGTCAGTGACAGGAAGGTCAGGGAAGGTCGGGGAAGGTCATGGGAAGGCAAGATCAGGGAAGGGAAGGGAAGGGAAGGTCAGGGAAGGGAAGGGAATGGAAAGTCGGGGAAAGTCAGGGAAGGGAAGGTCAGGGAAGGTCAAGGAAGGTCAAGGAAGGTCAGGTAAGGTCAAGGAAGGTCAGGGAAGGTCAAGGAAGGTCAGTGACAGGAAGATCGGGGAGGTCGGGGAAGGGAAGGGAAGGTCGGCGAAGGTTAGGGAAGGGAAGGGAAGGGAAGGGAAGGGAAGGGAAGGGAAGAGGAAGGTAAGGTCAAGGAAGGTCAGTGACAGGAAGGTCAGGGCAGGTCGGGGAAGGTCAGGGAAGTCAAAATCAGGGAAGGGAAGGGAAGGGAAGGTCAGGGAAGGGAAGGGAATGGAAAGTCGGGGAAAGTCAGGGAAGGGAAGGTCAAGGAAGGTCAAGGAAGGTCAAGGAAGGTCAGGTAAGGTCAAGGAAGGTCAGGGAAGGTCAAGAAAGGTCAGTGACAGGAAGGTCGGGGAAGGCCGGGGAAGGGAAGGGAAGGTTGGCGAAGGTTAGGGAAGGGAAGGGAAGGGAAGGGAAGGGAAGGGAAGGGAAGGGAAGGGAAGGGAAGGGAAGGGAAGGGAAGGGAACGGAAGGGAAGGGAAGGTCAAGGAAGGGCAGTGACGGAAAGGTCTGGGAAGGTCGGGGAAGGGAAGGGAAGATTGGGGAAGGTCAGGGAAGGGAAGGGAAGGGAAGGGAAGGGAAGGGAAGGGAAGGGAAGGGAAGGGAAGGGAAGGGAAGGGAAGGGAAGGGAAGGGAAATCAGGGAAGGTCAGGGAATGGAAGGTCGGGGAAGGTCAGCGAAGGCAAGGTCAGGGAAGGTCAAGGAAGGTCATATAAGGCAAGGTCAAGGAAGGTCAGGTAAGGTCAAGGAAGGTCAGGTAAGGTCAAGGAAGGTCAGTGACAGGAAGGTCAGGGAAGGTCGGGGAAGGGAAGGGAAGGTCGGCGAAGGTTAGGGAAGGGAAGGGAAGGGAAGGGAAGGGAAGGGAAGGGAAGGGAAGGGAAGGGAAGGGAAGGGAAGGGAAGGGAAGGGAAGGAAGGGAAGGGAAGGGAAGGGAAGGGAAGGGAAGGGAAGGGAAGGGAAGGGAAGGGAAGGGAAGGGAAGGGAAGGGAAGGGAAGGGAAGGGAAGGGAAGGGAAGGGAAGGGAAAGTCAGGGAAGGGAAGGGAAGGGAAGGGAATGTCAGGTAAGGTCAAGGAAGGTCAGGTAAGGTCAAGGAAGGTCAGTGACGGGAAGGTCGGGGAAGTTCGGAAAAGGTCGGGGAAGATCAGGGAAGGGAAGGGAAATCAGGGAAGGTCGGGGAAGGACAGGGAAGGCAAGGTCAGGGAACGTCAGGAAAGGTCAGGGAAGATCAAGGAAGGTCAGGTAAGGTCAAGGAAGGTCAGGTAAGGTTAAGGAAGGTCAGTGACGGGAAGGTCAGGGAAGGTCGGGGAAGGTCAGGGACGGGAAGGGAAGGGAAGGGAAGGGAAGGGAAGGTTAGGGAAGGGAAGGGAAGGGAAGGGAAGGGAAGGGAAGGGAAGGGAAGGGAAGGGAAGGGAAGGGAAGGGAAGGGAAGGGAAGGGAAGGGAAGGGAAGGGAAGGGAAGGGAAGGGAAGGGAAGGGAAGGGAAGGAAGGGAAGGGAAGGGAAGGGAAGGGAAGGGAAGGGAAGGGAAAGTCAAGGAAGGTCAGTGACAGGAAGGTCAGGGAAGGTCGGGGAAGGTCAGGGAAGGCAAGATCAGGGAAGGGAAGGGAAGGGAAGGTCAGGGAAGGTCAAGGAAGGTCAAGGAAGGTCAGGGAAGGTCAAGGAAGGTCAGTGACAGGAACGTCGGGGAAGGTTGGGGAAGGGAAGGGAAGGTCGGGGAAGGTCGGGGAAGGTCGGGGAAGGGAAGGGAAGGGAAGGGAAGGGAAGGGAAGGGAAGGGAAGGGAAGGGAAGGGAAGGGAAGGGAAGGGAAGGGAAGGAAGGGAAGGGAAGGTCAAGGAAGGGCAGTGACGGCAAGGTCTGGGAAGGTCGGGGAAGGGAAGGTTGGGGAAGGGAAGGGAAGGGAAGGAAAGGGAAGGGAAGGGAAGGGAAGGGAAGGGAAGGGAAGGGAAGGGAAGGGAAGGGAAGGGAAGGGAAGGGAAGGGAAGGGAAGGGAAGGGAAGGGAAGGGAAGGGAAGGAAGGGAAGGGAAATCAGGGAAGGTCAGGGAAGGTCGGGGAAGGGAAGGGAAGGTTGGGGAAGGTCGGGAAAGGGAAGGGAAGGGAAGGGAAGGGAAAGTCAGGGAAGGGAAGGTCAAGGAAGGTCAGGTAAGGTCAAGGAAGGTCAGGGGAAGGTCGAGGAAGGTCAGGTAAGATCAAGGAAGGTCAGTGACAGGAAGGTCAGGGAAGGTCGGGGAAGGTCATGGAAGGCAAGATCAGGGAAGGGAAGGGAAGGGAAGGTCAGGGAAGGGAAGGGAATGGAAAGTCGGGGAAAGTCAGGGAAGGGAAGGTCAGGGAAGGTCAAGGAAGGTCAAGGAAGGTCAGGTAAGGTCAAGGAAGGTCAGGGAAGGTCAAGGAAGGTCAGTGACAGGAAGGTCGGGGAAGGTCGGGGAAGGGAAGGGAAGGTCGGCGAAGGTTAGGGAAGGGAAGGGAAGGGAAGGGAAGGGAAGGGAAGGGAAGGGAAGGGAAGGGAAGGGAAGGGAAGGGAAGGAAGGGAAGGGAAGGGAAGGGAAGGTCAAGGAAGGTCAGTGACAGGAAGGTCAGGGAAGGTCGGGGAAGGTCAGGGAAGACAAAATCAGGGAAGGGAAGGGAAGGGAAGGTCAGGGAAGGGAAGGGAATGGAAAGTCGGGGAAAGTCAGGGAAGGGAAGGTCAAGGAAGGTCAAGGAAGGTCAAGGAAGGTCAGGTAAGGTCAAGGAAGGTCAGGGAAGGTCAAGAAAGGTCAGTGACAGGAAGGTCGGGGAAGGCCGGGGAAGGGAAGGGAAGGTTGGCGAAGGTTAGGGAAGGGAAGGGAAGGGAAGGAAGGGAAGGGAAGGGAAGGGAAGGGAAGGGAAGGGAAGGGAAGGGAAGGGAAGGGAAGGGAAGGGAAGGGAAGGGAAGGGAAGGGAAGGGAAGGGAAGGGAAGGGAAGGGAAGGGAAGGGAAGGGAAGGGAAGGGAAGGTCAAGGAAGGGCAGTGACGGAAAGGTCTGGGAAGGTCGGGGAAGGGAAGGGAAGATTGGGGAAGGTCAGGGAAGGGAAGGGAAGGGAAGGGAAGGGAAGGGAAGGGAAGGGAAGGGAAGGGAAGGGAAATCAGGGAAGGTCAGGGAATGGAAGGTCGAGGAAGGACAGCGAAGGCAAGGTCAGGGAAGGTCAAGGAAGGTCATATAAGGCAAGGTCAAGGAAGGTCAGGTAAGGTCAAGGAAGGTCAGGTAAGGTCAAGGAAGGTCAGTGACAGGAAGGTCAGGGAAGGTCGGGGAAGGTTGGGGAAGGGAAGGGAAGGTCGGGGAAGGTCAGGGGAAGGGAAGGGAAGGGAAGGGAAGGGAAGGAAGGGAAGGGAAGGGAAGGGAAGGGAAGGGAAGGGAAGGGAAGGGAAGGGAAGGGAAGGGAAGGGAAGGGAAGGTCAAGGAAGGGCAGTGACGGCAAGGTCTATGAAGGTCGGGAAGGGAAGGTTGGGGAAGGGAAGGGAAGGGAAGGGAAGGGAAGGGAAGGGAAGGGAAGGGAAGGGAAGGGAAGGGAAGGGAAGGGAAGGGAAGGGAAGGGAAGGAAGGGAAGGGAAGGGAAGGGAAGGGAAGGGAAGGGAAGGGAAGGGAAGGGAAGGGAAGGTCAGTGACAGGAAGGTCGGGGAAGGTCGGGGAAGGCAAGGGAAGGTCGGGGAAAGTCGGGGAAGGGAAGGGAAGGGAAGGGAAGGGAAGGGAAGGGAAGGGAAGGGAAGGAAGGGAAGGGAAGGGAAGGGAAGGGAAGGGAAGGGAAGGGAAGGGAAGGGAAGGGAAGGGAAGGGAAGGGAAGGTCGGGGAAGGTCGGGGAAGGCAAGGGAAGGTCGGGGAAAGTCGGGGAAGGGAAGGGAAGGAAGGGAAGGAAGGGAAGGGAAGGGAAGGGAAGGGAAGGGAAGGGAAGGGAAGGGAAGGGAAGGGAAGGGAAGGGAAGGGAAGGGAAGGGAAGGGAAGGGAAGGGAAGGGAAGGGAAGGGAAGGTCAAGGAAGGGCAGTGACGGCAAGGTCTATGAAGGTCGGGGAAGGGAAGGTTGGGGAAGGGAAGGGAAGGGAAGGGAAGGGAAGGGAAGGGAAGGGAAGGGAAGGGAAGGGAAGGGAAGGGAAGGGAAGGGAAGGGAAGGGAAGGGAAGGGAAGGGAAGGGAAGGGAAGGGAAGGGAAGGGAAGGGAAGGGAAGGGAAGGGAAGGTCAGTGACAGGAAGGTCGGGGAAGGTCGGGGAAGGCAAGGGAAGGTCGGGGAAAGTCGGGGAAGGGAAGGGAAGGGAAGGGAAGGGAAGGGAAGGGAAGGGAAGGGAAGGGAAGGGAAGGGAAGGGAAGGGAAGGGAAGGGAAGGGAAGGAAGGGAAGGAAGGGAAGGGAAGGGAAGGGAAGGGAAGGGAAGGGAAGGGAAGGGAAGGGAAGGTCAAGGAAGGGCAGTGACGGCAAGGTCTGGGAAGGTTGGGGAAGGGAAGGGAAGGGAAGGGAAGGGAAGGGAAGGGAAGGGAAGGGAAGGGAAGGGAAGGGAAGGGAAGGGAAGGGAAGGGAAGGGAAGGGAAGGGAAGGGAAGGGAAGGGAAGGGAAGGGAAGGGAAGGGAAGGGAAGGGAAGGGAAGGGAAGGGAAGGGAAGGGAAGGGAAATCAGGCAAGGTCAGGGAATGGAAGGTCGGGGAAGGTCAGCGAAGGCAAGGTCAGGGAAGGTCAAGGAAGGTCATGTAAGGCAAGGTCAAGGAAGGTCAGGTAAGGTCAAGGAAGGTCAGGTAAGGTCAAGGAAGGTCAGTGACAGGAAGGTCAGGGAAGGTCGGGGAAGTTCTGATAAGGTCGGGGAAAGTCAGGGAAGGGAAGGGAAAGGAAGGGAAATCGGGGGAAGGTCAGGGAATGGAAGGTCGGGGAAGCTCAGGGAAGGCAATGTCACCGAAGGTCAGGGAAGGTCAAGGAAGGTCAAGGAAGGTCAGGTAAGGTCAAGGAAGGTCACTGACGGGTAGGTCAGGGAAGTTCGGGGAAGGTCAGGGAAGGCAAGGTCAGGGAAGGGAAGGGAAGGTTAGGGAAGGTCAAGGAAGGTGAAGGAAGGTCAGGTAAGGTCAAGGAAGGTCAGTGACGGGAAGGTCGGGGAAGGTCGGGGAAGGTCAGGGAAGGTCAGGGAAGGGAAGGGCAGGGCAGGGCAGGGCAGGGCAGGGCAGGGAAGGGAAGGGAAGGGAAGGGAAGGGAAGGGAAGGGAAGGGAAGGGAAGGGAAGGGAAGGGAAGGGAAGGGAAGGGAAGGGAAGGGAAGGGAAGGGAAGGGAAGGGAAGGGAAGGGAAGGGAAGGGAAGGGAAGGGAAGGGAAAGGAAGGTCAAGGAAGGGCAGTGACGGGAAGGTCTGGGAAGGTCGGGGAAGGGAAGGGAAGGGAAGGGAAAGTCAGGGAAGGGAAGGTCAGGGAAGGTCAAGGAAGGTCAGGTAAGGTCAAGGAAGGTCAGGGAAGGTCAAGGAAGGTCAGGTAAGGTCAAGGAAGGTCAGTGACAGGAAGGTCAGGGAAGGTCGGGGAAGTTCAGGGAAGACAAGATCAGGGAAGGGAAGGGAAGGGAAGGTCAGGGAAGGGAAGGGAATGGAAAGTCGGGGAAAGTCAGGGAAGGGAAGGTCAAGGAAGTTCAAGGAAGGTCAAGGAAGGTCAGGTAAGGTCAAGGAAGGTCAGGGAAGGTCAAGAAATGTCAGTGACAGGAAGGTCGGGGAAGGCCGGGGAAGGGAAGGGAAGGTTGGCGAAGGTTAGGGAAGGGAAGGGAAGGGAAGGGAAGGGAAGGGAAGGGAAGGGAAGGGAAGGGAAGGGAAGGGAAGGGAAGGGAAGGGAAGGGAAGGGAAGGGAAGGGAAGGGAAGGTCAAGGAAGGGCAGTGACGGAAAGGTCTGGGAAGGTCGGGGAAGGGAAGGGAAGGTTGGGGAAGGTCAGGGAAGGGAAGGGAAGGGAAGGGAAGGGAAGGGAAGGGAAGGGAAGGGAAGGGAAGGGAAGGGAAGGGAAATCAGGGAAGGTCAGGGAATGGAAGGTCAGGGAAGGTCAAGGAAGGTCATATAAGGCAAGGTCAAGGAAGGTCACGTAAGGTCAAGGAAGGTCAGGTAAGGTCAAGGAAGGTCAGTGACAGGATGGTCAGGAAAGATCGGGGAAGTTCTGATAAGTTCGGGGAAAGTCAGGGAAGCGAAGGGAAAGGAAGGGAAATCGGGGAAGGTCAGGGAATGGAAGGTCGGGGAAGGTCAGGGAAGGCAATGTCACCGAAGGCCAGGGAAGGTCAAGGAAGGTCAAGGAAGGTCAGGTAAGGTCAAGGAAGGTCACTAACGGGTAGGTCAAGAAGTTCGGGGAAGGTCAGGAAAGGCAAGGTCAGGGAAGGGAAGGGAAGGTTAGGAAAGGTCAAGGAAGGTGAAGGAAGGTCAGGTAAGGTCAAGGAAGGCCAGTAACGGGAAGGTCGGGGAAGGTCGGGGAAGGTCGGGGAAGGTCGGGGAAGGGAAGGGAAGGGAAGGGAAGGGAAGGGAAGGGAAGGGAAGGGAAGGGAAGGGAAGGAAGGGAAGGGAAGGGAAGGGAAGGGAAGGGAAGGGAAGGGAAGGGAAGGTCAAGGAAGGGCAGTGACGGAAAGGTCTGGGAAGGTCGGGGAAGGGAAGGGAAGGTTGGGGAAGGTCGGGAAAGGGAAGGGAAGGGAAGGGAAGGGAAAGTCAGGGAAGGGAAGGTCAAGGAAGGTCAGGTAAGGTCAAGGAAGGTCAGGGAAGGTCGAGGAAGGTCAGGTAAGGTCAAGGAAGGTCAGTGACAGGAAGGTCAGGGAAGGTCGGGGAAGGTCAGGGAAGGCAAGATCAGGGAAGGGAAGGGAAGGGAAGGTCAGGGAAGGGAAGGGAATGGAAAGTCGGGGAAAGTCAGGGAAGGGAAGGTCAGGGAAGGTCAAGGAAGGTCAAGGAAGGTCAGGTAAGGTCAAGGAAGGTCAGGGAAGGTCAAGGAAGGTCAGTGACAGGAAGGTCGGGGAAGGTCGGGGAAGGGAAGGGAAGGTCGGCGAAGGTTAGGGAAGGGAAGGGAAGGGAAGGGAAGGGAAGGGAAGGGAAGGGAAGGGAAGGGAAGGGAAGGGAAGGGAAGGGAAGGGAAGGGAAGGGAAGGGAAGGGAAGGGAAGGGAAGGGAAGGGAAGGGAAGGGAAGGGAAGGGAAGGTCAGGGAAGACAAGATCAGGGAAGGGAAGGGAAGGGAAGGTCAGTTAAGGGAAGGGAATGGA
>NW_027472337.1:0-2500 GCF_965638725.1 Aptenodytes patagonicus | reverse complement strand
TTAGGGAAGGGAAGGGAAGGGAAGGGAAGGGAAGGGAAGGGAAGGGAAGGGAAGGGAAGGGAAGGGAAGGGAAGGGAAGGGAAGGGAAGGGAAGGGAAGGGAAGGGAAGGGAAGGGAAGGGAAGGGAAGGGAAGGGAAGGGAAGGGAAGGGAAGGGAAGGGAAGGGAAGGGAAGGGAAGGGAAGGGAAGGGAAAGTCAAGGAAGGTCAGTGACAGGAAGGTCAGGGAAGGTCGGGGAAGGTCAGGGAAGGCAAGATCAGGGAAGGGAAGGGAAGGGAAGGTCAGGGAAGGTCAAGGAAGGTCAAGGAAGGTCAGGGAAGGTCAAGGAAGGTCAGTGACAGGAACGTCGGGGAAGGTTGGGGAAGGGAAGGGAAGGTCGGGGAAGGTCGGGGAAGGGAAGGGAAGGGAAGGGAAGGGAAGGGAAGGGAAGGGAAGGGAAGGGAAGGGAAGGGAAGGGAAGGGAAGGGAAGGTCAAGGAAGGGCAGTGACGGCAAGGTCTGGGAAGGTCGGGGAAGGGAAGGTTGGGGAAGGGAAGGGAAGGGAAGGAAAGGGAAGGGAAGGGAAGGGAAGGGAAGGGAAGGGAAGGGAAGGGAAGGGAAGGAAGGGAAGGGAAGGGAAGGGAAGGGAAGGGAAATCAGGGAAGGTCAGGGAAGGTCGGGGAAGGGAAGGGAAGGTTGGGGAAGGTCGGGAAAGGGAAGGGAAGGGAAGGGAAAGTCAGGGAAGGGAAGGTCAAGGAAGGTCAGGTAAGGTCAAGGAAGGTCAGGGAAGGTCGAGGAAGGTCAGGTAAGATCAAGGAAGGTCAGTGACAGGAAGGTCAGGGAAGGTCGGGAAGGTCATGGAAGGCAAGATCAGGGAAGGGAAGGGAAGGGAAGGTCAGGGAAGGGAAGGGAATGGAAAGTCGGGGAAAGTCAGGGAAGGGAAGGTCAGGGAAGGTCAAGGAAGGTCAAGGAAGGTCAGGTAAGGTCAAGGAAGGTCAGGGAAGGTCAAGGAAGGTCAGTGACAGGAAGGTCGGGGAAGGTCGGGGAAGGGAAGGGAAGGTCGGCGAAGGTTAGGGAAGGGAAGGGGGAAGGGAAGGGAAGGGAAGGGAAGGGAAGGGAAGGGAAGGGAAGGGAAGGGAAGGGAAGGGAAGGGAAGGTCAAGGAAGGTCAGTGACAGGAAGGTCAGGGAAGGTCGGGGAAGGTCAGGGAAGACAAAATCAGGGAAGGGAAGGGAAGGGAAGGTCAGGGAAGGGAAGGGAATGGAAAGTCGGGGAAAGTCAGGGAAGGGAAGGTCAAGGAAGGTCAAGGAAGGTCAAGGAAGGTCAGGTAAGGTCAAGGAAGGTCAGGGAAGGTCAAGAAAGGTCAGTGACAGGAAGGTCGGGGAAGGCCGGGGAAGGGAAGGGAAGGTTGGCGAAGGTTAGGGAAGGGAAGGGAAGGGAAGGGAAGGGAAGGGAAGGGAAGGGAAGGGAAGGGAAGGGAAGGGAAGGGAAGGGAAGGGAAGGGAAGGGAAGGGAAGGGAAGGGAAGGGAAGGGAAGGGAAGGGAAGGGAAGGGAAGGGAAGGGAAGGTCAAGGAAGGGCAGTGACGGAAAGGTCTGGGAAGGTCGGGGAAGGGAAGGGAAGATTGGGGAAGGTCAGGGAAGGGAAGGGAAGGGAAGGGAAGGGAAGGGAAGGGAAGGGAAGGGAAGGGAAGGGAAGGGAAATCAGGGAAGGTCAGGGAATGGAAGGTCGAGGAAGGACAGCGAAGGCAAGGTCAGGGAAGGTCAAGGAAGGTCATATAAGGCAAGGTCAAGGAAGGTCAGGTAAGGTCAAGGAAGGTCAGGTAAGGTCAAGGAAGGTCAGTGACAGGAAGGTCAGGGAAGGTCGGGGAAGGGGAAGGGAAGGTCGGCGAAGGTTAGGGAAGGGAAGGGAAGGGAAGGGAAGGGAAGGGAAGGGAAGGGAAGGGAAGGGAAGGGAAGGGAAGGGAAGGGAAGGGAAGGGAAGGGAAGGGAAGGGAAGGGAAGGGAAGGGAAGGGAAAGTCAGGGAAGGGAAGGGAAGGGAAGGGAATGTCAGGTAAGGTCAAGGAAGGTCAGGTAAGGTCAAGGAAGGTCAGTGACGGGAAGGTCGGGGAAGTTCGGAAAAGGTCGGGGAAGGTCAGGGAAGGGAAGGGAAATCAGGGAAGGTCGGGGAAGGACAGGGAAGGCAAGGTCAGGGAAGGTCAGGAAAGGTCAGGGAAGGTCAAGGAAGGTCAGGTAAGGAGAAGGAAGGTCAGGTAAGGTTAAGGAAGGTCAGTGACGGGAAGGTCAGGGAAGGTCGGGGAAGGTCAGGGACGGGAAGGGAAGGGAAGGGAAGGGAAGGGAAGGGAAGGGAAGGGAAGGGAAGGGAAGGGAAGGGAAGGGAAGGGAAGGGAAGGGAAGGGAAGGGAAGGGAAGGGAAGGGAAGGGAAGGGAAGGGAAGGGAAGGGAAGGGAAGGGAAGGGAAAGTCAAGGAAGGTCAGTGACAGGAAGGTCAGGGAAGGTCGGGGATGGTCAGGGAAGGCAAGATC
>NW_027472336.1:0-36302 GCF_965638725.1 Aptenodytes patagonicus | reverse complement strand
GCTGGACGTTCGCCCTTTATGAGCTTGGGCTCTGGAGGCAGCACTGAGAGCGAGCAGGCAACAAGGTCGGCACCCTGAGCTGGCTGGCGAGCCCGGAGCCCCAGTGTCTGTGGGGCTGTGGAAGGGCTGCCAAGGGAAGGCGAGGGCCAGCCACACCTGGCAGTCCTGGCACCTTTGGTGGGGGAGCAGTCGCTGGACGTTCGCCCTTTCGGAGCTGGGCTCTGGAGGCAGCGCTGAGAGCGAGCAGGCAACAACGTCGGCACCCTGAGCTGGCTGGCGAGCCCGGAGCCCCACTGTCTGTGGGGCTGTGGAAGGCTGCCAAGGCAAGGCGAGGGCCAGCCACACCTGGCAGTCCTGGCACCTTTGGTGTGGGAGCAGTTGCTGGACGTTCGCCCTTTCGGAGCTTGGCTCTGGAGGCAGCACTGAGAGCGAGCAGGCAACAACGTCGGCACCCTGAGCTGGCTGGCGAGCCCGGAGCCCCACTGTCTGTGGGGCTGTGGAAGGGCTGCCAAGGCAAGGCGAGGGCCAGCCACACCTGGCAGTCCTGGCACCTTTGGTGTGGGAGCAGTCGCTGGACGTTCGCCATTTCAGAGCTGGGCTCTGGAGGCAGCACTGAGAGCGAGCAGGCAACAAGGTCGGCACCCTGAGCTGGCTGGCGAGCCTGGAGCCCCAGTGTCTGTGGGGCTGTGGAAGGGCTGCCAAGGGAAGGCGAGGGCCAGCCACACCTGGCAGTCCTGGCACCTTTGCTGTGGGAGCAGTCGCTGGACGTTCGCCCTTTCGGAGCTGGGCTCTGGAGGCAGCGCTGAGAGCGAGCAGGCAACAAGGTCGGCACCCTGAGCTGGCTGGCGAGCCCGGAGCCCCAGTGTCTGTGGGGCTGTGGAAGGGCTGCCAAGGGAAGGCGAGGGCCAGCCACACCTGGCAGTCCTGGCACCTTTGGTGGGGGAGCAGTCGCTGGACGTTCGCCCTTTCGGAGCTGGGCTCTGGAGGCAGCGCTGAGAGCGAGCAGGCAACAACGTCGGCACCCTGAGCTGGCTGGCGAGCCCGGAGCCCCACTGTCTGTGGGGCTGTGGAAGGGCTGCCAAGGCAAGGCGAGGGCCAGCCACACCTGGCAGTCCTGGCACCTTTGGTGTGGGAGCAGTTGCTGGACGTTCGCCCTTTCGGAGCTTGGCTCTGGAGGCAGCACTGAGAGCGAGCAGGCAACAACGTCGGCACCCTGAGCTGGCTGGCGAGCCCGGAGCCCCACTGTCTGTGGGGCTGTGGAAGGGCTGCCAAGGCAAGGCGAGGGCCAGCCACACCTGGCAGTCCTGGCACCTTTGGTGTGGGAGCAGTCGCTGGACGTTCGCCATTTCAGAGCTGGGCTCTGGAGGCAGCACTGAGAGCGAGCAGGCAACAAGGTCGGCACCCTGAGCTGGCTGGCGAGCCTGGAGCCCCAGTGTCTGTGGGGCTGTGGAAGGGCTGCCAAGGGAAGGCGAGGGCCAGCCACACCTGGCAGTCCTGGCACCTTTGCTGTGGGAGCAGTCGCTGGACGTTCGCCCTTTCGGAGCTGGGCTCTGGAGGCAGCGCTGAGAGCGAGCAGGCAACAACGTCGGCACCCTGAGCTGGCTGGCGAGCCCGGAGCCCCAGTGTCTGTGGGGCTGTGGAAGGGCTGCCAAGGGAAGGCGAGGGCCAGCCACACCTGGCAGTCCTGGCACCTTTGGTGTGGGAGCAGTCGCTGGACGTTCGCCCTTTCGGAGCTGGGCTCTGGAGGCAGCGCTGAGAGCGAGCAGGCAACAACATCGGCACCCTGAGCTGGCTGGCGAGCCCGGAGCCCCACTGTCTGTGGGGCTGTGGAAGGGCTGCCAAGGCAAGGCGAGGGCCAGCCACACCTGGCAGTCCTGGCCCCTTTGGTGTGGGAGCAGTCGCTGGACATTCGCCCTTTTGGAGCTGGGCTCTGGAGGCAGCACTGAGAGCGAGCAGGCAACAAGGTCGGCACCCTGAGCTGGCTGGCGAGCCCGGAGCCCCACTGTCTGTGGGGCTGTGGAAGGGCTGCCAAGGGAAGGCGAGGGCCAGCCACACCTGGCAGTCCTGGCACCTTTGGTGTGGGAGCAGTCGCTGGACGTTCGCCCTTTCGGAGCTGGCTCTGGAGGCAGCTCTGAGAGCGAGGAGGCAACAAGGTCGGCACCCTGAGCTGGCTGGCGAGCCCGGAGCCCCACTGTCTGTGGGGCTGTGGAAGGGCTGCCAAGGGAAGGCGAGGGCCAGCCACACCTGGCAGTCCTGGCACCTTTGGTGTGGGAGCAGTTGCTGGACGTTCGCCCTTTCGGAGCTGGGCTCTGGAGGCAGCACTGAGAGCGAGCAGGCAACAATGTCGGCACCCTGAGCTGGCTGGCGAGCCCGGAGCCCCACTGTCTGTGGGGCTGTGGAAGGGCTGCCAAGGCAAGGCGAGGGCCAGCCACACCTGGCAGTCCTGGCACCTTTGGTGTGGGAGCAGTCGCTGGACGTTCGCCCTTTCGGAGCTGGGCTCTGGAGGCAGCTCTGAGAGCGAGCAGGCAACAAGGTCGGCACCCTGAGCTGGCTGGCGAGCCCGGAGCCCCACTGTCTGTGGGGCTGTGGAAGGGCTGCCAAGGGAAGGCGAGGGCCAGCCACACCTGGCAGTCCTGGCACCTTTGTGTGGGAGCAGTCGCTGGACGTTCGCCCTTTCGGAGCTGGGCTCTGGAGGCAGCGCTGAGAGTGAGCAGGCAACAACATCGGCACCCTGAGCTGGCTGGCGAGCCCGGAGCCCCAGTGTCTGTGGGGCTGTGGAAGGGCTGCCAATGGAAGGCGAGGGCCAGCCACACCTGGCAGTCCTGGCACCTTTGGTGTGGGAGCAGTCGCTGGACGTTCGCCCTTTCGGAGCTGGGCTCTGGAGGCAGCACTGAGAGCGAGCAGGCAACAACGTCGGCACCCTGAGCTGGCTGGCGAGCCCGGAGCCCCACTGTCTGTGGGGCTGTGGAAGGGCTGCCAAGGGAAGGCGAGGGCCAGCCACACCTGGCAGTCCTGGCACCTTTGGTGTGGGAGCAGTCGCTGGACGTTCGCCCTTTCGGAGCTGGGCTCTGGAGGCAGCGCTGAGAGTGAGCAGGCAACAACATCGGCACCCTGAGCTGGCTGGCGAGCCCGGAGCCCCACTGTCTGTGGGGCTGTGGAAGGGCTGCCAAGGGAAGGCGAGGGCCAGCCACACCTGGCAGTCCTGGCACCTTTGGTGTGGGAGCAGTCGCTGGACGTTCGCCCTTTTGGAGCTGGGCTCTGGAGGCAGCACTGAGAGCGAGCAGGCAACAACGTCGGCACCCTGAGCTGGCTGGCGAGCCCGGAGCCCCACTGTCTGTGGGGCTGTGGAAGGGCTGCCAAGGGAAGGCGAGGGCCAGCCACACCTGGCAGTCCTGGCACCTTTGGTGTGGGAGCAGTCGCTGGACGTTCGCCCTTTCGGAGCTGGGCTCTGGAGGCAGCACTGAGAGCGAGCAGGCAACAACGTCGGCACCCTGAGCTGGCTGGCGAGCCCGGAGCCCCACTGTCTGTGGGGCTGTGGAAGGGCTGCCAAGGCAAGGCGAGGGCCAGCCACACCTGGCAGTCCTGGCACCTTTGGTGTGGGAGCAGTCGCTGGACGTTCGCCCTTTCGGAGCTGGGCTCTGGAGGCAGCGCTGAGAGCGAGCAGGCAACAACATCGGCACCCTGAGCTGGCTGGCGAGCCCGGAGCCCCACTGTCTGTGGGGCTGTGGAAGGGCTGCCAAGGGAAGGCGAGGGCCAGCCACACCTGGCAGTCCTGGCACCTTTGGTGTGGGAGCAGTCGCTGGACGTTCGCCCTTTTGGAGCTGGGCTCTGGAGGCAGCACTGAGAGCGAGCAGGCAACAAGGTCGGCACCCTGAGCTGGCTGGCGAGCCAGGAGCCCCAGTGTCTGTGGGGCTGTGGAAGGGCTGCCAAGGGAAGGCGAGGGCCAGCCACACCTGGCAGTCCTGGCACCTTTGGTGGGGGAGCAGTCGCTGGACGTTCGCCCTTTCGGAGCTGGGCTCTGGAGGCAGCGCTGAGAGCGAGCAGGCAACAACGTCGGCACCCTGAGCTGCTGGCGAGCCCGGAGCCCCACTGTCTGTGGGGCTGTGGAAGGGCTGCCAAGGGAAGGCGAGGGCCAGCCACACCTGGCAGTCCTGGCACCTTTGGTGTGGGAGCAGTTGCTGGACGTTCGCCCTTTCGGAGCTTGGCTCTGGAGGCAGCACTGAGAGCGAGCAGGCAACAACGTCGGCACCCTGAGCTGGCTGGCGAGCCGGAGCCCCACTGTCTGTGGGGCTGTGGAAGGGCTGCCAAGGCAAGGCGAGGGCCAGCCACACCTGGCAGTCCTGGCACCTTTGGTGTGGGAGCAGTCGCTGGACGTTCGCCCTTTCGGAGCTGGGCTCTGGAGGAAGCGCTGAGAGCGAGCAGGCAACAACGTCGGCACCCTGAGCTGGCTGGCGAGCCCGGAGCCCCAGTGTCTGTGGGGCTGTGGAAGGGCTGCCAAGGAAGGCGAGGGCCAGCCACACCTGGCAGTCCTGGCACCTTTGGTGGGGGAGCAGTCGCTGGACGTTCGCCCTTTCGGAGCTGGGCTCTGGAGGCAGCGCTGAGAGCGAGCAGGCAACAACGTCGGCACCCTGAGCTGGCTGGCGAGCCCGGAGCCCCACTGTCTGTGGGGCTGTGGAAGGGCTGCCAAGGCAAGGCGAGGGCCAGCCACACCTGGCAGTCCTGGCACCTTTGGTGTGGGAGCAGTTGCTGGACGTTCGCCCTTTCGGAGCTTGGCTCTGGAGGCAGCACTGAGAGCGAGCAGGCAACAACGTCGGCACCCTGAGCTGGCTGGCGAGCCGGAGCCCCACTGTCTGTGGGGCTGTGGAAGGGCTGCCAAGGCAAGGCGAGGGCCAGCCACACCTGGCAGTCCTGGCACCTTTGGTGTGGGAGCAGTCGCTGGACGTTCGCCATTTCAGAGCTGGGCTCTGGAGGCAGCACTGAGAGCGAGCAGGCAACAAGGTCGGCACCCTGAGCTGGCTGGCGAGCCTGGAGCCCCAGTGTCTGTGGGGCTGTGGAAGGGCTGCCAAGGGAAGGCGAGGGCCAGCCACACCTGGCAGTCCTGGCACCTTTGCTGTGGAGCAGTCGCTGGACGTTCGCCCTTTCGGAGCTGGGCTCTGGAGGCAGCGCTGAGAGCGAGCAGGCAACAACGTCGGCACCCTGAGCTGGCTGGCGAGCCCGGAGCCCCACTGTCTGTGGGGCTGTGGAAGGGCTGCCAAGGGAAGGCGAGGGCCAGCCACACCTGGCAGTCCTGGCACCTTTGGTGTGGGAGCAGTCGCTGGACGTTCGCCCTTTCGGAGCTGGGCTCTGGAGGCAGCGCTGAGAGCGAGCAGGCAACAACATCGGCACCCTGAGCTGGCTGGCGAGCCCGGAGCCCCACTGTCTGTGGGGCTGTGGAAGGGCTGCCAAGGCAAGGCGAGGGCCAGCCACACCTGGCAGTCCTGGCCCCTTTGGTGTGGGAGCAGTCGCTGGACATTCGCCCTTTTGGAGCTGGGCTCTGGAGGCAGCACTGAGAGCGAGCAGGCAACAAGGTCGGCACCCTGAGCTGGCTGGCGAGCCCGGAGCCCCACTGTCTGTGGGGCTGTGGAAGGGCTGCCAAGGGAAGGCGAGGGCCAGCCACACCTGGCAGTCCTGGCACCTTTGGTGTGGGAGCAGTCGCTGGACGTTCGCCCTTTCGGAGCTGGGCTCTGGAGGCAGCTCTGAGAGCGAGGAGGCAACAAGGTCGGCACCCTGAGCTGGCTGGCGAGCCCGGAGCCCCACTGTCTGTGGGGCTGTGGAAGGGCTGCCAAGGGAAGGCGAGGGCCAGCCACACCTGGCAGTCCTGGCACCTTTGGTGTGGGAGCAGTTGCTGGACGTTCGCCCTTTCGGAGCTGGGCTCTGGAGGCAGCACTGAGAGCGAGCAGGCAACAATGTCGGCACCCTGAGCTGGCTGGCGAGCCCGGAGCCCCAGTGTCTGTGGGGCTGTGGAAGGGCTGCCAAGGCAAGGCGAGGGCCAGCCACACCTGGCAGTCCTGGCACCTTTGGTGTGGGAGCAGTCGCTGGACGTTCGCCCTTTCGGAGCTGGGCTCTGGAGGCAGCGCTGAGAGCGAGCAGGCAACAAGGTCGGCACCCTGAGCTGGCTGGCGAGCCCGGAGCCCCCACTGTCTGTGGGGCTGTGGAAGGGCTGCCAAGGGAAGGCGAGGGCCAGCCACACCTGGCAGTCCTGGCACCTTTGGTGTGGGAGCAGTCGCTGGACGTTCGCCCTTTCGGAGCTGGGCTCTGGAGGCAGCGCTGAGAGTGAGCAGGCAACAACATCGGCACCCTGAGCTGGCTGGCGAGCCCGGAGCCCCAGTGTCTGTGGGGCTGTGGAAGGGCTGCCAATGGAAGGCGAGGGCCAGCCACACCTGGCAGTCCTGGCACCTTTGGTGTGGGAGCAGTCGCTGGACGTTCGCCCTTTTGGAGCTGGGCTCTGGAGGCAGCACTGAGAGCGAGCAGGCAACAAGGTCGGCACCCTGAGCTGGCTGGCGAGCCCGGAGCCCCAGTGTCTGTGGGGCTGTGGAAGGGCTGCCAAGGGAAGGCGAGGGCCAGCCACACCTGGCAGTCCTGGCACCTTTGGTGGGGAGCAGTCGCTGGACGTTCGCCCTTTCGGAGCTGGGCTCTGGAGGCAGCGCTGAGAGCGAGCAGGCAACAACGTCGGCACCCTGAGCTGGCTGGCGAGCCCGGAGCCCCACTGTCTGTGGGGCTGTGGAAGGGCTAGCAAGGCGAGGGCCAGCCACACCTGGCAGTCCTGGCACCTTTGGTGTGGGAGCAGTTGCTGGGACGTTCGCCCTTTCGGGAGCTTGGCTCTGGAGGCAGCACTGAGAGCGAGCAGGCAACAACGTCGGCACCCTGACTGGCTGGCGAGCCGGAGCCCCACTGTCTGTGGGGCTGTGGAAGGGCTGCCAAGGCAAGGCGAGGGCCCAGCCACACCTGGCAGTCCTGGCACCTTTTGGTGTGGGAGCAGTCGCTGGACGTTCGCCATTTCAGAGCTGGGCTCTGGAGGCAGCACTGAGAGCGAGCAGGCAACAAAGGTCGGCACCCTGAGCTGGCTGGCGAGCCTGGAGCCCCAGTGTCTGTGGGGCTGTGGAAGGGCTGCCAAGGGAAGGGCGAGGGGCCAGCCACACCTGGCAGTCCTGGCACCTTTGGTGTGGGAGCAGTCGCTGGACGTTCGCCCTTTCGGAGCTGGCTCTGGAGGCAGCGCTGAGAGCGAGCAGGCAACAACGTCGGCACCCTGAGCTGGCTGGCGAGCCCGGAGCCCCCACTGTCTGTGGGGCTGTGGAAGGGCTGCCAAGGGAAGGCGAGGGCCAGCCACACCTGGCAGTCCTGGCACCTTTGGTGTGGGAGCAGTCGCTGGACGTTCGCCCTTCGGAGCTGGGCTCTGGAGGCAGCGCTGGAGCCGGCAGGCAACAACATCGGCACCCTGAGCTGGCTGGCGAGCCGGAGCCCCACTGTCTGTGGGCTGTGGAAGGGCTGCCAAGGCAAGGCGAGGGCCAGCCACACCTGGCAGTCCCTGGCCCCTTTGGTGTGGGAGCAGTCGCTGGACATTCGGCCCTTTTGGAGCTGGGCTCTGGAGGCAGCACTGAGGCGAGCAGGCAACAAGGTCGGCACCCTGAGCTGGCTGGCGAGCCCGGAGCCCCACTGTCTGTGGGGCTGTGGAAGGGCTGCAAGGGAAGGCGAGGGCCAGCCACACCTGGCAGTCCTGGCACCTTTGGTGTGGGAGCAGTCGCTGGACGTTCGCCCTTTCGGAGCTGGGCTCTGGAGGCAGCTCTGAGAGCGAGGAGGCAACAAGGTCGGCACCCTGAGCTGGCTGGCGAGCCCGGAGCCCCACTGTCTGTGGGGCTGTGGAAGGGCTGCCAAGGGAAGGCGAGGGCCAGCCACACCTGGCAGTCCTGGCACCTTTGGTGTGGGAGCAGTTGCTGGAACGTTCGCCCTTTCGGAGCTGGGCTCTGGAGGCAGCACTGAGAGCGAGCAGGCAACAATGTCGGCACCCTGAGCTGCTGGCGAGCCCGGACCCCAGTGTCTGTGGGGCTGTGGAAGGGCTGCCAAGGCAAGGGCGAGGGCCAGCCACACCTGGCAGTCCTGGCACCTTTGGTGTGGGAGCAGTCGCTGGACGTTCGCCCTTTCGGAGCTGGGCTCTGGAGGCAGCTCTGAGAGCGAGCAGGCAACAAGGTCGGCACCCTGAGCTGGCTGGCGAGCCCGGAGCCCCCACTGTCTGTGGGGCTGTGGAAGGGCTGCCAAGGGAAGGCGAGGGCCAGCCACACCTGGCAGTCCTGGCACCTTTGGTGTGGGAGCAGTCGCTGGACGTTCGCCCTTCGGAGCTGGGCTCTGGAGGCAGCGCTGAGAGTGAGCAGGCAACAACATCGGCACCCTGAGCTGGCTGCGAGCCCGGAGCCCCAGTGTCTGTGGGGCTGTGGAAGGGCTGCCAATGGAAGGCGAGGGCCCAGCCACACCTGGCAGTCCTGGCACCTTTGGTGTGGGAGCAGTCGCTGGACGTTCGCCTTTTGGAGCTGGGCTCTGGAGGCAGCACTGAGAGCGAGCAGGCAACAAGGTCGGCACCCTGAGCTGGCTGGCGAGCCCGGAGCCCCAGTGTCTGTGGGGCTGTGGAAGGGCTGCCAAGGGAAGGCGAGGGCCAGCCACACCTGGCAGTCCTGGCACCTTTGGTGGGGGAGCAGTCGCTGGACGTTCGCCTTTCGGAGCTGGGCTCTGGAGCAGCGCTGAGAGCGAGCAGGCAACAACCGTCGGCACCCTGAGCTGGCTGGCGAGCCCGGAGCCCCACTGTCTGTGGGGCTGTGGAAAGGGCTTGCCAAGGCAAGGCGAGGGCCAGCCACACCTGGCAGTCCTGGCACCTTTGGTGTGGGAGCAGTTGCTGGACGTTCGCCCTTTCGGAGCTTGGCTCTGGAGGCAGCACTGAGAGCGAGCAGGCAACAACGTCGGCACCCTGAGCTGGCTGGCGAGCCCGGAGCCCCACTGTCTGTGGGGCTGTGGAAGGGCTGCCAAGGCAAGGCGAGGGCCAGCCACACCTGGCAGTCCTGGCACCTTTGGTGTGGAGCAGTCGCTGGACGTTCGCCATTTCAGAGCTGGCTCTGGAGGCAGCACTGAGAGCGAGCAGGCAACAAGGTCGGCACCCTGAGCTGGCTGGCGAGCCTGGAGCCCCAGTGTCTGTGGGGCTGTGGAAGGGCTGCCAAGGGAAGGCGAGGGCCAGCCACACCTGGCAGTCCTGGCACCTTTGCTGTGGGAGCAGTCGCTGGACGTTCGCCCTTTCGGAGCTGGGCTCTGGAGGCAGCGCTGAGAGCGAGCAGGCAACAACGTCGGCACCCTGAGCTGGCTGGCGAGCCCGGAGCCCCACTGTCTGTGGGGCTGTGGAAGGGCTGCCAAGGGAAGGCGAGGGCCAGCCACACCTGGCAGTCCTGGCACCTTTGGTGTGGGAGCAGTCGCTGGACGTTCGCCCTTTCGGAGCTGGGCTCTGGAGGCAGCGCTGAGAGCGAGCAGGCAACAACATCGGCACCCTGAGCTGGCTGGCGAGCCCGGAGCCCCACTGTCTGTGGGGCTGTGGAAGGGCTGCCAAGGCAAGGCGAGGGCCAGCCACACCTGGCAGTCCTGGCCCCTTTGGTGTGGGAGCAGTCGCTGGACATTCGCCCTTTTGGAGCTGGGCTCTGGAGGCAGCACTGAGAGCGAGCAGGCAACAAGGTCGGCACCCTGAGCTGGCTGGCGAGCCCGGAGCCCCACTGTCTGTGGGGCTGTGGAAGGGCTGCCAAGGGAAGGCGAGGGCCAGCACACCTGGCAGTCCTGGCACCTTTGGTGTGGGAGCAGTCGCTGGACGTTCGCCCTTTCGGAGCTGGGCTCTGGAGGCAGCTCTGAGAGCGAGGAGGCAACAAGGTCGGCACCCTGAGCTGGCTGGCGAGCCCGGAGCCCCACTGTCTGTGGGGCTGTGGAAGGGCTGCCAAGGGAAGGCGAGGGCCAGCCACACCTGGCAGTCCTGGCACCTTTGGTGTGGGGAGCAGTTGCTGGACGTTCGCCCTTTCGGAGCTGGGCTCTGGAGGCAGCACTGAGAGCGAGCAGGCAACAATGTCGGCACCCTGAGCTGGCTGGCGAGCCCGGAGCCCCAGTGTCTGTGGGGCTGTGGAAGGGCTGCAAGGCAAGGCGAGGGCCAGCCACACCTGGCAGTCCTGGCACCTTTGGTGTGGGAGCAGTCGCTGGACGTTCGCCCTTTCGGAGCTGGGCTCTGGAGGCAGCTCTGAGAGCGAGCAGGCAACAAGGTCGGCACCCTGAGCTGGCTGGCGAGCCCGGAGCCCCACTGTCTGTGGGGCTGTGGAAGGGCTGCCAAGGGAAGGCGAGGGCCAGCCACACCTGGCAGTCCTGGCACCTTTGGTGTGGGAGCAGTCGCTGGACGTTCGCCCTTTCGGAGCTGGGCTCTGGAGGCAGCGCTGAGAGTGAGCAGGCAACAACATCGGCACCCTGAGCTGGCTGGCGAGCCCGGAGCCCCAGTGTCTGTGGGGCTGTGGAAGGGCTGCCAATGGAAGGCCGAGGGCCAGCCACACCTGGCAGTCCTGGCACCTTTGGTGTGGGAGCAGTCGCTGGACGTTCGCCCTTTTGGAGCTGGGCTCTGGAGGCAGCACTGAGAGCGAGCAGGCAACAAGGTCGGCACCCTGAGCTGGCTGGCGAGCCCGGAGCCCCAGTGTCTGTGGGGCTGTGGAAGGGCTGCCAAGGGAAGGCGAGGGCCAGCCACACCTGGCAGTCCTGGCACCTTTGGTGGGGGAGCAGTCGCTGGACGTTCGCCCTTTCGGAGCTGGGCTCTGGAGGCAGCGCTGAGAGCGAGCAGGCAACAACGTCGGCACCCTGAGCTGGCTGGCGAGCCCGGAGCCCCACTGTCTGTGGGGCTGTGGAAGGGCTGCCAAGGCAAGGCGAGGGCCAGCCACACCTGGCAGTCCTGGCACCTTTGGTGTGGGAGCAGTTGCTGGACGTTCGCCCTTTCGGAGCTTGGCTCTGGAGGCAGCACTGAGAGCGAGCAGGCAACAACGTCGGCACCCTGAGCTGGCTGGCGAGCCCGGAGCCCACTGTCTGTGGGGCTGTGGAAGGGCTGCCAAGGCAAGGCGAGGGCCAGCCACACCTGGCAGTCCTGGCACCTTTGGTGTGGGAGCAGTCGCTGGACGTTCGCCATTTCAGAGCTGGGCTCTGGAGGCAGCACTGAGAGCGAGCAGGCAACAAGGTCGGCACCCTGAGCTGGCTGGCGAGCCTGGAGCCCCAGTGTCTGTGGGGCTGTGGAAGGGCTGCCAAGGGGAAGGGCGAGGGCCAGCCACACCTGGCAGTCCTGGCACCTTTGCTGTGGGAGCAGTCGCTGGACGTTCGCCCTTTCGGAGCTGGGCTCTGGAGGCAGCGCTGAGAGCGAGCAGGCAACAACGTCGGCACCCTGAGCTGGCTGGCGAGCCCGGAGCCCCAGTGTCTGTGGGGCTGTGGAAGGGCTGCCAAGGGAAGGCGAGGCCAGCCACACCTGGCAGTCCCTGGCACCTTTGGTGTGGGAGCAGTCGCTGGACGTTCGCCCTTTCGGAGCTGGCTCTGGAGGCAGCGCTGAGAGCGAGCAGGCAACAACATCGGCACCCTGAGCTGGCTGGCGAGCCCGGAGCCCCACTGTCTGTGGGGCTGTGGAAGGGGCTGCCAAGGCAAGGCGAGGGCCAGCCACACCTGGCAGTCCTGGCCCCTTTGGTGTGGGGAGCAGTCGCTGGACATTCGCCCTTTTGGAGCTGGGCTCTGGAGGCAGCACTGAGAGCGAGCAGGCAACAAGGTCGGCACCCTGAGCTGGCTGGCGAGCCCGGAGCCCACTGTCTGTGGGGCTGTGGAAGGGCTGCCAAGGGAAGGCGAGGGCCAGCCACACCTGGCAGTCCTGGCACCTTTGGTGTGGGAGCAGTCGCTGGACGTTCGCCCTTTCGGAGCTGGGCTCTGGAGGCAGCTCTGAGAGCGAGGAGGCAACAAGGTCGGCACCCTGAGCTGGCTGGCGAGCCCGGAGCCCCACTGTCTGTGGGGCTGTGGAAGGGCTGCCAAGGGAAGGCGAGGGCCAGCCACACCTGGCAGTCCTGGCACCTTTGGTGTGGGAGCAGTTGCTGGACGTTCGCCCTTTCGGAGCTGGGCTCTGGAGGCAGCACTGAGAGCGAGCAGGCAACAATGTCGGCACCCTGAGCTGGCTGGCGAGCCCGGAGCCCCAGTGTCTGTGGGGCTGTGGAAGGGCTGCCAAGGCAAGGCGAGGGCCAGCCACACCTGGCAGTCCTGGCACCTTTGGTGTGGGAGCAGTCGCTGGGACGTTCGCCCCTTTCGGAGCTGGGCTCTGGAGGCAGCTCTGAGAGCGAGCAGGCAACAAGGTCGGCACCCTGAGCTGGCTGGCGAGCCCGGAGCCCCACTGTCTGTGGGGCTGTGAAGGGCTGCCAAGGGAAGGCGAGGGCCAGCCACACCTGGCAGTTCCTGGCACCTTGGTGTGGGAGCAGTCGCTGGACGTTCGCCCTTTCGGAGCTGGGCTCTGGAGGCAGCGCTGAGAGTGAGCAGGCAACAACATCGGCACCCTGAGCTGGCTGGCGAGCCCGGAGCCCCAGTGTCTGTGGGGCTGTGGAAGGGCTGCCAATGGAAGGCGAGGGCCAGCCACACCTGGCAGTCCTGGCACCTTTGGTGTGGGAGCAGTCGCTGGACGTTCGCCCTTTTGGAGCTGGGCTCTGGAGGCAGCACTGAGAGCGAGCAGGCAACAAGGTCGGCACCCTGAGCTGGCTGGCGAGCCCGGAGCCCCAGTGTCTGTGGGGCTGTGGAAAGGGCTGCCAAGGGAAGGCGAGGGCCAGCCACACCTGGCAGTCCTGGCACCTTTGGTGGGGGAGCAGTCGCTGGACGTTCGCCCTTTCGGAGCTGGGCTCTGGAGGCAGCGCTGAGAGCGAGCAGGCAACAACGTCGGCACCCTGAGCTGGCTGGCGAGCCCGGAGCCCCACTGTCTGTGGGGCTGTGGAAGGGCTGCCAAGGGAAGGCGAGGGCCAGCCACACCTGGCAGTCCTGGCACCTTTGGTGTGGGAGCAGTCGCTGGACGTTCGCCCTTTCGGAGCTGGGCTCTGGAGGCAGCGCTGAGAGCGAGCAGGCAACAACATCGGCACCCTGAGCTGGCTGGCGAGCCCGGAGCCCCACTGTCTGTGGGGCTGTGGAAGGGCTGCCAAGGCAAGGCGAGGGCCAGCCACACCTGGCAGTCCTGGCCCCTTTGGTGTGGGAGCAGTCGCTGGACATTCGCCCTTTTGGAGCTGGGCTCTGGAGGCAGCACTGAGAGCGAGCAGGCAACAAGGTCGGCACCCTGAGCTGGCTGGCGAGCCCGGAGCCCCACTGTCTGTGGGGCTGTGGAAGGGCTGCCAAGGGAAGGCGAGGGCCAGCCACACCTGGCAGTCCTGGCACCTTTGGTGTGGGAGCAGTCGCTGGACGTTCGCCCTTTCGGAGCTGGGCTCTGGAGGCAGCTCTGAGAGCGAGGAGGCAACAAGGTCGGCACCCTGAGCTGGCTGGCGAGCCCGGAGCCCCACTGTCTGTGGGGCTGTGGAAGGGCTGCCAAGGGAAGGCGAGGGCCAGCCACACCTGGCAGTCCTGGCACCTTTGGTGTGGGAGCAGTTGCTGGACGTTCGCCCTTTCGGAGCTGGGCTCTGGAGGCAGCACTGAGAGCGAGCAGGCAACAATGTCGGCACCCTGAGCTGGCTGGCGAGCCCGGAGCCCCAGTGTCTGTGGGGCTGTGGAAGGGCTGCCAAGGCAAGGCGAGGGCCAGCCACACCTGGCAGTCCTGGCACCTTTGGTGTGGGAGCAGTCGCTGGACGTTCGCCCTTTCGGAGCTGGGCTCTGGAGGCAGCTCTGAGAGCGAGCAGGCAACAAGGTCGGCACCCTGAGCTGGCTGGCGAGCCCGGAGCCCCACTGTCTGTGGGGCTGTGGAAGGGCTGCCAAGGGAAGGCGAGGGCCAGCCACACCTGCAGTCCTGGCACCTTTGGTGTGGGAGCAGTCGCTGGACGTTCGCCCTTTCGGAGCTGGCTCTGGAGGCAGCGCTGAGAGTGAGCAGGCAACAACATCGGCACCCTGAGCTGGCTGGCGAGCCCGGAGCCCCAGTGTCTGTGGGGCTGTGGAAGGGCTGCCAATGGAAGGCGAGGGCCAGCCACACCTGGCAGTCCTGGCACCTTTGGTGTGGGAGCAGTCGCTGGACGTTCGCCCTTTTGGAGCTGGGCTCTGGAGGCAGCACTGAGAGCGAGCAGGCAACAAGGTCGGCACCCTGAGCTGGCTGGCGAGCCCGGAGCCCCAGTGTCTGTGGGGCTGTGGAAGGGCTGCCAAGGGAAGGCGAGGGCCAGCCACACCTGGCAGTCCTGGCACCTTTGGTGGGGGAGCAGTCGCTGGACGTTCGCCCTTTCGGAGCTGGGCTCTGGAGGCAGCGCTGAGAGCGAGCAGGCAACAACGTCGGCACCCTGAGCTGGCTGGCGAGCCCGGAGCCCCACTGTCTGTGGGGCTGTGGAAAGGGCTGCCAAGGCAAGGCGAGGGCCAGCCACACCTGGCAGTCCTGGCACCTTTGGTGTGGGAGCAGTTGCTGGACGTTCGCCCTTTCGGAGCTTGGCTCTGGAGGCAGCACTGAGAGCGAGCAGGCAACAACGTCGGCACCCTGAGCTGGCTGGCGAGCCCGGAGCCCCACTGTCTGTGGGGCTGTGGAAGGGCTGCCAAGGCAAGGCGAGGGCCAGCCACACCTGGCAGTCCTGGCACCTTTGGTGTGGGAGCAGTCGCTGGACATTCGCCCTTTCGGAGCTGGGCTCTGGAGGCAGCGCTGAGAGCGAGCAGGCAACAACGTCGGCACCCTGAGCTGGCTGGCGAGCCCGGAGCCCCAGTGTCTGTGGGGCTGTGGAAGGGCTGCCAAGGCAAGGCGAGGGCCAGCCACACCTGGCAGTCCTGGCACCTTTGGTGTGGGAGCAGTCGCTGGACGTTCGCCCTTTCGGAGCTGGGCTCTGGAGGCAGCGCTGAGAGCGAGCAGGCAACAACGTCGGCACCCTGAGCTGGCTGGCGAGCCCGGAGCCCCACTGTCTGTGGGGCTGTGGAAGGGCTGCCAAGGGAAGGCGAGGGCCAGCCACACCTGGCAGTCCTGGCACCTTTGGTGTGGGAGCAGTTGCTGGACGTTCGCCCTTTCGGAGCTGGGCTCTGGAGGCAGCACTGAGAGCGAGCAGGCAACAAGGTCGGCACCCTGAGCTGGCTGGCGAGCCCGGAGCCCCAGTGTCTGTGGGGCTGTGGAAGGGCTGCCAAGGGAAGGCGAGGGCCAGCCACACCTGGCAGTCCTGGCACCTTTGGTGTGGGAGCAGTCACTGGACATTCGCCCTTTCGGAGCTGGGCTCTGGAGGCAGCGCTGAGAGCGAGCAGGCAACAAGGTCGGCACCCTGAGCTGGCTGGCGAGCCCGGAGCCCCACTGTCTGTGGGGCTGTGGAAGGGCTGCCAAGGCAAGGCGAGGGCCAGCCACACCTGGCAGTCCTGGCACCTTTGGTGTGGGAGCAGTCGCTGGACGTTCGCCATTTGGGAGCTGGGCTCTGGAGGCAGCACTGAGAGCGAGCAGGCAACAAGGTCGGCACCCTGAGCTGGCTGGCGAGCCTGGAGCCCCAGTGTCTGTGGGGCTGTGGAAGGGCTGCCAAGGGAAGGCGAGGGCCAGCCACACCTGGCAGTCCTGGCACCTTTGGTGTGGGAGCAGTCGCTGGACGTTCGCCCTTTCGGAGCTGGGCTCTGGAGGCAGCGCTGAGAGCGAGCAGGCAACAACGTCGGCACCCTGAGCTGGCTGGCGAGCCCGGAGCCCCAGTGTCTGTGGGGCTGTGGAAGGGCTGCCAAGGGAAGGCGAGGGCCAGCCACACCTGGCAGTCCTGGCACCTTTGGTGTGGGAGCAGTCGCTGGACGTTCGCCCTTTCGGAGCTGGGCTCTGGAGGCAGCACTGAGAGCGAGCAGGCAACAACGTCGGCACCCTGAGCTGGCTGGCGAGCCCGGAGCCCCACTGTCTGTGGGGCTGTGGAAGGGCTGCCAAGGGAAGGCGAGGGCCAGCCACACCTGGCAGTCCTGGCACCTTTGGTGTGGGAGCAGTCGCTGGACGTTCGCCCTTTCGGAGCTGGGCTCTGGAGGCAGCACCGAGAGTGAGCAGGCAACAACATCGGCACCCTGAGCTGGCTGGCGAGCCCGGACCCCCAGTGTTTGTGGGGCTGTGGAAGGGCTGCCAAGGGAAGGCGAGGGCCAGCCACACCTGGCAGTCCTGGCACCTTTGGTGGGGGAGCAGTCGCTGGACGTTCGCCCTTTCGGAGCTGGGCTCTGGAGGCAGCGCTGAGAGCGAGCAGGCAACAACGTCGGCACCCTGAGCTGTCTGGCGAGCCCGGAGCCCCAGTGTCTGTGGGGCTGTGGAAGGGCTGCGAAGGGAAGGCGAGGGCCAGCCACACCTGGCAGTCCTGGCACCTTTGGTGTGGGAGCAGTCGCTGGACGTTCGCCCTTTCGGAGCTGGGCTCTGGAGGCAGCTCTGAGAGCGAGCAGGCAACAATGTCGGCACCCTGAGCTGGCTGGCGAGCCCGGAGTCCCACTGTCTGTGGGGCTGTGGAAGGGCTGCCAAGGGAAGGCGAGGGCCAGCCACACCTGGCAGTCCTGGCACCTTTGGTGTGGGAGCAGTCGCTGGACGTTCGCCGTTTCGGAGCTGGGCTCTGGAGGCAGCGCTGAGAGCGAGCAGGCAACAACATCGGCACCCTGAGCTGGCTGGCGAGCCCGGAGCCCCACTGTCTGTGGGGCTGTGGAAGGGCTGCCAAGGGAAGGCGAGGGCCAGCCACACCTGGCAGTCCTGGCACCTTTGGTGTGGGAGCAGTCGCTGGACATTCGCCCTTTTGGAGCTGGGCTCTGGAGGCAGCTCTGAGAGCGAGGAGGCAACAAGGTCGGCACCCTGAGCTGGCTGGCGAGCCCGGAGCCCCACTGTCTGTGGGGCTGTGGAAGGGCTGCCAAGGGAAGGCGAGGGCCAGCCACACCTGGCAGTCCTGGCACCTTTGGTGTGGGAGCAGTCGCTGGACGTTCGCCCTTTTGGAGCTGGGCTCTGGAGGCAGCACTGAGAGCGAGCAGGCAACAACGTCGGCACCCTGAGCTGGCTGGCGAGCCCGGAGCCCCAGTGTCTGTGGGGCTGTGGAAGGGCTGCCAAGGGAAGGCGAGGGCCAGCCACACCTGGCAGTCCTGACACCTTTGGTGTGGGAGCAGTCGCTGGACGTTCGCCCTTTCGGAGCTGGGCCCTGGAGGCAGCACTGAGAGCGAGCAGGCAACAATGTCGGCACCCTGAGCTGGCTGGCGAGCCCGGAGCCCCAGTGTCTGTGGGGCTGTGGAAGGGCTGCCAAGGGAAGGCGAGGGCCAGCCACACTTGGCAGTCCTGGCACCTTTGGTGTGGGAGCAGTCGCTGGACGTTCGCCCTTTCGGAGCTGGGCTCTGGAGGCAGCGCTGAGAGCGAGCAGGCAACAAGGTCGGCACCCTGAGCTGGCCGGCGAGCCCGGAGCCCCAGTGCGGAGCCCCAGTGTCTGTGGGGCTGTGGAAGGGCTGCCAAGGGAAGGCGAGGGCCAGCCACACCTGGCAGTCCTGGCACCTTTGGTGTGGGAGCAGTCGCTGGACGTTCGCCCTTTCGGAGCTGGGCTCTGGAGGCAGCACTGAGAGCGAGCAGGCAACAAGGTCAGCACCCTGAGCTGGCTGGCGAGCCCGGAGCCCCACTGTCTGTGGGGCTGTGGAAGGGCTGCCAAGGGAAGGCGAGGGCCAGCCACACCTGGCAGTCCTGGCACCTTTGGTGTGGGAGCAGTCGCTGGACGTTCGCCCTTTCGGAGCTGGGCTCTGGAGGCAGCACTGAGAGCGAGCAGGCAACAATGTCGGCACCCTGAGCTGGCCGGCGAGCCCGGAGCCCCAGTGCGGAGCCCCACTGTCTGTGGGGCTGTGGAAGGGCTGCCAAGGCAAGGCGAGGGCCAGCCACACCTGTCAGTCCTGGCACCTTTGGTGTGGGAGCAGTCGCTGGACGTTCGCCCTTTCGGAGCTGGGCTCTGGAGGCAGCACTGCGAGCGAGCAGGCAACAACGTCGGCACCCTGAGCTGGCTGGCGAGCCCGGAGCCCCACTGTCTGTGGGGCTGTGGAAGGGCTGCCAAGGGAAGGCGAGGGCCAGCCACACTTGGCAGTCCTGGCTCCTTTGGTGTGGGAGCAGTCGCTGGACGTTCGCCCTTTCGGAGCTGGGCTCTGGAGGCAGCACTGCGAGCGTGCAGGCAACAACTTCGGCACCCTGAGCTGGCTGGCGAGCCCGGAGCCCCAGTGTTTGTGGGGCTGTGGAAGGGCTGCCAAGGGAAGGCGAGGGCCAGCCACACCTGGCAGTCCTGGCACCTTTGGTGTGGGAGCAGTCATAGAATCATAGAATCATTGAGGTTGGAAAAGACCTCTAAGATCATCGAGTCCAACCGTCAACCCAACACCACCAGGCCCACTAAACCACGTCCCTAAGCGCCTCATCTACACGTCTTTTAAATACCTCCAGGGATGGGGACTCCACCACTTCCCTGGGCAGCCTGTTCCAATGTTTCACCACTCTTTCAGTAAAGAAATTTTTCCTTACATCCAATCTAAACCTCCCCTGCCGCAACTTCAGGCCATTTCCTCTCGTCCTATCGCTTGTTACTTCGGAGAAAAGACCAACACCCACCTCGCTACAACCTCCTTTCAGGTAGTTGTAGAGAGCGATGAGGTCTCCCCTCAGCCTCCTTTTCTCCAGGCTGAACAGTCCCAGTTCCCTCAGCCGCTGCTCATAAGACTTGTTCTCCAGACCCCTCACCAGCCTCGTTGCCCTTCTCTGGACACGCTCCAGCACCTCAACGTCCTTCTTGTAGTGAGGGGCCCAAAACTGAACACAGTATTCGAGGTGCGGCCTCACCAGGGCCGAGTACAGGGGCACGATCACTTCCCTACTCCTGCTGGCCACACTATTTCTGATACAGGCCAGGATGCCATTGGCCTTCTTGGCCGCCTGGGCACACTGCCGGCTCATGTTCAGCCGGCTGTTGACCAACACCCCCAGGTCCTTTTCCGCCAGGCAGCTTTTCAGCCACTCTTCCCCAAGCCTGTAGCGCTGCATGGGGTTGTTGTGGCCGAAGTGCAGGACCCGGCACTTGGCCTTGTTGAACCTCATACAGTTGGCCTGGGCCCATCCATCCAGCCTGTCCAGGTCCCTCTGCAGAGCCTTCCTACCCTCGAGCAGATCAACACTCCCACCCAACTTGGTGTCGTCTGCAAACTTACTGAGGGTGCACTCAATCCCTCATCCAGATCATCAATAAAGATATTAAACAAGACCGGCCCCAGTACTGAGCCCTGGGGAACACCGCTCGTGACCGGCCGCCAACTGGATGTAACTCCATTCACCACAACTCTCTGGGCCCGGCCGTCCAGCCAGTTTTTGACCCAGCGCAGAGTCCACCTGTCTAAGCCGTGAGCCGCCAGCTTCTCGAGGAGAATGCTGTGGGAGACGGTGTCAAAGGCCTTGCTGAAGTCCAGGTAGACCACATCCACAGCCTTTCCCTCATCCACTAGGTGGGTCACCTGGTCATAGAAGGAGATCAGGTTGGTCAAGCAGGACCTGCCTCTCATGAACCCGTGCTGGCTAGGCCGGATCCCCTGGTTGTCCCGCTCATGCCTTGTGAGCGCCCTCAAGATGAGCCGCTCCATCATCTTCCCCGGCACCGAGGTCAGGCTGACAGGCCTGTAGTTCCCCGGATCCTCCTTCCGGCCCTTCTTGTGGAGGGGCGTCACATTGGCAAGCCTCCAGTCTTCCGGGACCTCCCCTGTTAACCAGGACTGCTGATAAATGATGGAGAGCGGCTTGGCGAGCACCTCCGCCAGCTCCCTCAGCACTCTCGGGTGGATCCCATCCGGCCCCATAGACTTGTGAGTGTCCAGGTGGCATAGCAGGTCATTGACTGCTTCCTCCTGGATTACGGGGGGTTCATCCTGCTCGCCGTCCCCGTCTTCCAGCTCGGGGGGCCGAGTACCCTGAGGATAACTGGTCTGCCTGTTAAAGACTGAGGCAAAGAAGGCATTGAGTACCTCAGCCTTTTCCTCATCCTCAGTGACAATGTTCCCCCTTGCATCCAATAAAGGATGGAGATTCTCCTTGGCTCTCTTCTTGTCATTAATATATTTGTAAAAACTTTTTTTGTTGTCTTTAACGACAGCGGCCAGATTGCGTTCTAGCTGGGCTTTTGCCTTTCTCATTTCCTCTCTACACGACCTAACGAGATCCCTGTACTCTTCTTGAGTCGCCTGCCCCTTCTTCCACAAGCGGTAAACTCTCCTTTTCTTCCTGAGTCCCAGCAAGAGCTCCCCGTTCAGCCAGGCCGGTCGTCTTCCCCGCCCATTCTTCTTACGGCGTACAGGCACAGCCTGCTCCTGCGCCTTTAAGACTTCCTTCTTGAAGATCGTCCAGCCTTCCTGGACCCCTTTGCCCTTCAGGACCGTCTCCCACGGGACTCTCTCAACCAGCGTCCTGAACAGGCCAAAGTCCGCCCTCCGGAAGTCCATGGTTGCAGTTTTGCTGCCCCCCCTCCTTACTTCACCAAGAAGCGAGAATTCTATCATTTCATGGTCGCTAAGCCCAAGACGGCCTCCGACCACCACATCTCCCACCAGTCCTTCTCTGTTAGTAAACAGCAGGTCGAGCGAGGCACCTCCCCTGGTAGGCTCACTTACCAGCTGTGTCAGGAAGTTGTCTTCCACACACTCCAGGAACCTCCTAGACTGCTTCCTCTCTGCCGTGTTGTATTTCCAGCAGACATCCGGGAAGTTGAAGTCCCCCACGAGAACAAGGGCTAGCGATTGAGAGACTTCTGCCAGCCGCTTATAGAACGCTTCATCCGCCCCTTCATCCTGGTTGGGTGGTCTATAACAGACTCCCAGCAGGATATCTGCCTCGTTGGCCTTCCCCCTCATCCTTACCCATAGACACTCAACCGTACCATCATCACAATCGTTGAGCTCTATACAATCAAAACACTCCCTAACATACAGGGCCACCCCACCGCCTCTCCTTCCTCGCCTGTCCCTTCTGAAGAGTCTGTAGCCATCCATTGCAGCAGTCCAGTCGCTGGACGTTCGCCCTTTCGGAGCTGGGCTCTGGAGGCAGCGCTGAGAGCGAGCAGGCAACAACGTCGGCACCCTGAGCTGGCTGGCGAGCCCGGAGCCCCAGTGTCTGTGGGGCTGTGGAAGGGCTGCCAAGGGAAGGCGAGGGCCAGCCACACCTGGCAGTCCTGGCACCTTTGGTGTGGGAGCAGTCGCTGGACGTTCGCCCTTTCGGAGCTGGGCTCTGGAGGCAGCGCTGAGAGCGAGCAGGCAACAAGGTCGGCACCCTGAGCTGGCTGGCGAGCCGGAAGCCCCACTGTCTGTGGGGCTGTGGAAGGGCTGCCAAGGCAAGGCGAGGGCCAGCCACACCTGTCAGTCCTGGCACCTTTGGTGTGGGAGCAGTCGCTGGACGTTCGCCCTTTCGGAGCTGGGCTCTGGAGGCAGCACTGCGAGCGAGCAGGCAACAACGTCGGCACCCTGAGCTGGCTGGCGAGCCCGGAGCCCCACTGTCTGTGGGGCTGTGGAAGGGCTGCCAAGGGAAGGCGAGGGCCAGCCACACTTGGCAGTCCTGGCTCCTTTGGTGTGGGAGCAGTCGCTGGACGTTCGCCCTTTCGGAGCTGGGCTCTGGAGGCAGCACTGCGAGCGTGCAGGCAACAACTTCGGCACCCTGAGCTGGCTGGCGAGCCCGGAGCCCCAGTGTTTGTGGGGCTGTGGAAGGGCTGCCAAGGGAAGGCGAGGGCCAGCCACACCTGGCAGTCCTGGCACCTTTGGTGTGGGAGCAGTCATAGAATCATAGAATCATTGAGGTTGGAAAAGACCTCTAAGATCATCGAGTCCAACCGTCAACCCAACACCACCAGGCCCACTAAACCACGTCCCTAAGCGCCTCATCTACACGTCTTTTAAATACCTCCAGGGATGGGGACTCCACCACTTCCCTGGGCAGCCTGTTCCAATGTTTCACCACTCTTTCAGTAAAGAAATTTTTCCTTACATCCAATCTAAACCTCCCCTGCCGCAACTTCAGGCCATTTCCTCTCGTCCTATCGCTTGTTACTTCGGAGAAAAGACCAACACCCACCTCGCTACAACCTCCTTTCAGGTAGTTGTAGAGAGCGATGAGGTCTCCCCTCAGCCTCCTTTTCTCCAGGCTGAACAGTCCCAGTTCCCTCAGCCGCTGCTCATAAGACTTGTTCTCCAGACCCCTCACCAGCCTCGTTGCCCTTCTCTGGACACGCTCCAGCACCTCAACGTCCTTCTTGTAGTGAGGGGCCCAAAACTGAACACAGTATTCGAGGTGCGGCCTCACCAGGGCCGAGTACAGGGGCACGATCACTTCCCTACTCCTGCTGGCCACACTATTTCTGATACAGGCCAGGATGCCATTGGCCTTCTTGGCCGCCTGGGCACACTGCCGGCTCATGTTCAGCCGGCTGTTGACCAACACCCCCAGGTCCTTTTCCGCCAGGCAGCTTTTCAGCCACTCTTCCCCAAGCCTGTAGCGCTGCATGGGGTTGTTGTGGCCGAAGTGCAGGACCCGGCACTTGGCCTTGTTGAACCTCATACAGTTGGCCTGGGCCCATCCATCCAGCCTGTCCAGGTCCCTCTGCAGAGCCTTCCTACCCTCGAGCAGATCAACACTCCCACCCAACTTGGTGTCGTCTGCAAACTTACTGAGGGTGCACTCAATCCCCTCATCCAGATCATCAATAAAGATATTAAACAAGACCGGCCCCAGTACTGAGCCCTGGGGAACACCGCTCGTGACCGGCCGCCAACTGGATGTAACTCCATTCACCACAACTCTCTGGGCCCGGCCGTCCAGCCAGTTTTTGACCCAGCGCAGAGTCCACCTGTCTAAGCCGTGAGCCGCCAGCTTCTCGAGGAGAATGCTGTGGGAGACGGTGTCAAAGGCCTTGCTGAAGTCCAGGTAGACCACATCCACAGCCTTTCCCTCATCCACTAGGTGGGTCACCTGGTCATAGAAGGAGATCAGGTTGGTCAAGCAGGACCTGCCTCTCATGAACCCGTGCTGGCTAGGCCGGATCCCCTGGTTGTCCCGCTCATGCCTTGTGAGCGCCCTCAAGATGAGCCGCTCCATCATCTTCCCCGGCACCGAGGTCAGGCTGACAGGCCTGTAGTTCCCCGGATCCTCCTTCCGGCCCTTCTTGTGGAGGGGCGTCACATTGGCAAGCCTCCAGTCTTCCGGGACCTCCCCTGTTAACCAGGACTGCTGATAAATGATGGAGAGCGGCTTGGCGAGCACCTCCGCCAGCTCCCTCAGCACTCTCGGGTGGATCCCATCCGGCCCCATAGACTTGTGAGTGTCCAGGTGGCATAGCAGGTCATTGACTGCTTCCTCCTGGATTACGGGGGGTTCATCCTGCTCGCCGTCCCCGTCTTCCAGCTCGGGGGGCCGAGTACCCTGAGGATAACTGGTCTGCCTGTTAAAGACTGAGGCAAAGAAGGCATTGAGTACCTCAGCCTTTTCCTCATCCTCAGTGACAATGTTCCCCCTTGCATCCAATAAAGGATGGAGATTCTCCTTGGCTCTCTTCTTGTCATTAATATATTTGTAAAAACTTTTTTTGTTGTCTTTAACGACAGCGGCCAGATTGCGTTCTAGCTGGGCTTTTGCCTTTCTCATTTCCTCTCTACACGACCTAACGAGATCCCTGTACTCTTCTTGAGTCGCCTGCCCCTTCTTCCACAAGCGGTAAACTCTCCTTTTCTTCCTGAGTCCCAGCAAGAGCTCCCCGTTCAGCCAGGCCGGTCGTCTTCCCCGCCCATTCTTCTTACGGCGTACAGGCACAGCCTGCTCCTGCGCCTTTAAGACTTCCTTCTTGAAGATCGTCCAGCCTTCCTGGACCCCTTTGCCCTTCAGGACCGTCTCCCACGGGACTCTCTCAACCAGCGTCCTGAACAGGCCAAAGTCCGCCCTCCGGAAGTCCATGGTTGCAGTTTTGCTGCCCCCCCTCCTTACTTCACCAAGAAGCGAGAATTCTATCATTTCATGGTCGCTAAGCCCAAGACGGCCTCCGACCACCACATCTCCCACCAGTCCTTCTCTGTTAGTAAACAGCAGGTCGAGCGAGGCACCTCCCCTGGTAGGCTCACTTACCAGCTGTGTCAGGAAGTTGTCTTCCACACACTCCAGGAACCTCCTAGACTGCTTCCTCTCTGCCGTGTTGTATTTCCAGCAGACATCCGGGAAGTTGAAGTCCCCCACGAGAACAAGGGCTAGCGATTGAGAGACTTCTGCCAGCCGCTTATAGAACGCTTCATCCGCCCCTTCATCCTGGTTGGGTGGTCTATAACAGACTCCCAGCAGGATATCTGCCTCGTTGGCCTTCCCCCTCATCCTTACCCATAGACACTCAACCGTACCATCATCACAATCGTTGAGCTCTATACAATCAAAACACTCCCTAACATACAGGGCCACCCCACCGCCTCTCCTTCCTCGCCTGTCCCTTCTGAAGAGTCTGTAGCCATCCATTGCAGCAGTCCAGTCGCTGGACGTTCGCCCTTTCGGAGCTGGGCTCTGGAGGCAGCGCTGAGAGCGAGCAGGCAACAACGTCGGCACCCTGAGCTGGCTGGCGAGCCCGGAGCCCCACTGTCTGTGGGGCTGTGGAAGGGCTGCCAAGGGAAGGCGAGGGCCAGCCACACCTGGCAGTCCTGGCACCTTTGGTGTGGGAGCAGTCGCTGGACGTTCGCCCTTTCGGAGCTGGGCTCTGGAGGCAGCGCTGAGAGCGAGCAGGCAACAACGTCGGCACCCTGAGCTGGCTGGCGAGCCGGAAGCCCCACTGTCTGTGGGGCTGTGGAAGGGCTGCCAAGGGAAGGCGAGGGCCAGCCACACCTGTCAGTCCTGGCACCTTTGGTGTGGGAGCAGTCGCTGGACGTTCGCCCTTTCGGAGCTGGGCTCTGGAGGCAGCACTGCGAGCGAGCAGGCAACAACGTCGGCACCCTGAGCTGGCTGGCGAGCCCGGAGCCCCACTGTCTGTGGGGCTGTGGAAGGGCTGCCAAGGGAAGGCGAGGGCCAGCCACACCTGGCAGTCCTGGCACCTTTGGTGTGGGAGCAGTCGCTGGACGTTCGCCCTTTCGGAGCTGGGCTCTGGAGGCAGCACTGAGAGCGAGCAGGCAACAACGTCGGCACCCTGAGCTGGCTGGCGAGCCCGGAGCCCCACTGTCTGTGGGGCTGTGGAAGGGCTGCCAAGGGAAGGCGAGGGCCAGCCACACCTGGCAGTCCTGGCACCTTTGGTGTGGGAGCAGTCGCTGGACGTTCGCCCTTTCGGAGCTGGGCTCTGGAGGCAGCACTGCGAGCGAGCAGGCAACAACGTCGGCACCCTGAGCTGGCTGGCGAGCCCGGAGCCCCACTGTCTGTGGGGCTGTGGAAGGGCTGCCAAGGCAAGGCGAGGGCCAGCCACACCTGGCAGTCCTGGCACCTTTGGTGGGGGAGCAGTCGCTGGACGTTCGCCCTTTCGGAGCTGGGCTCTGGAGGCAGCACTGAGAGCGAGCAGGCAACAACGTCGGCACCCTGAGCTGGCTGGCGAGCCCGGAGCCCCACTGTCTGTGGGGCTGTGGAAGGGCTGCCAAGGGAAGGCGAGGGCCAGCCACACCTGGCAGTCCTGGCTCCTTTGGTGTGGGAGCAGTCGCTGGACGTTCGCCCTTTGGGAGCTGGGCTCTGGAGGCAGCGCTGAGAGCGAGCAGGCAACAACGTCGGCACCCTGAGCTGGCTGGCGAGCCCGGAGCCCCACTGTCTGTGGGGCTGTGGAAGGGCTGCCAAGGGAAGGCGAGGGCCAGCCACACCTGGCAGTCCTGGCACCTTTGGTGTGGGAGCAGTCGCTGGACGTTCGCCCTTTCGGAGCTGGGCTCTGGAGGCAGCACTGAGAGCGAGCAGGCAACAAGGTCGGCACCCTGAGCTGGCTGGCGAGCCCGGAGCCCCAGTGTCTGTGGGGCTGTGGAAGGGCTGCCAAGGCAAGGCGAGGGCCAGCCACACCTGGCAGTCCTGGCACCTTTGGTGTGGGAGCAGTCGCTGGACGTTCGCCCTTTCGGAGCTGGGCTCTGGAGGCGGCACTGAGAGCGAGCAGGCAACAACGTCGGCACCCTGAGCTGGCCGGCGAGCCCGGAGCCCCAGTGCGGAGCCCCACTGTCTGTGGGGCTGTGGAAGGGCTGCCAAGGGAAGGCGAGGGCCAGCCACACCTGGCAGTCCTGGCACCTTTGGTGTGGGAGCAGTCGCTGGACGTTCGCCCTTTCGGAGCTGGGCTCTGGAGGCAGCGCTGAGAGCGAGCAGGCAACAACGTCGGCACCCTGAGCTGGCCGGCGAGCCCGGAGCCCCACTGTCTGTGGGGCTGTGGAAGGGCTGCCAAGGGAAGGCGAGGGCCAGCCACACCTGGCAGTCCTGGCACCTTTGGTGTGGGAGCAGTCGCTGGACGTTCGCCCTTTCGGAGCTGGGCTCTGGAGGCAGCACTGAGAGCGAGCAGGCAACAACGTCGGCACCCTGAGCTGGCTGGCGAGCCCGGAGCCCCAGTGTCTGTGGGGCTGTGGAAGGGCTGCCAAGGCAAGGCGAGGGCCAGCCACACCTGGCAGTCCTGGCACCTTTGGTGTGGGAGCAGTCGCTGGACGTTCGCCCTTTCGGAGCTGGGCTCTGGAGGCAGCACTGAGAGCGAGCAGGCAACAAGGTCGGCACCCTGAGCTGGCTGGCGAGCCCGGAGCCCCACTGTCTGTGGGGCTGTGGAAGGGCTGCCAAGGGAAGGCGAGGGCCAGCCACACCTGGCAGTCCTGGCACCTTTGGTGTGGGAGCAGTCGCTGGACGTTCGCCCTTTCGGAGCTGGGCTCTGGAGGCGGCACTGAGAGCGAGCAGGCAACAACGTCGGCACCCTGAGCTGGCCGGCGAGCCCGGAGCCCCACTGTCTGTGGGGCTGTGGAAGGGCTGCCAAGGGAAGGCGAGGGCCAGCCACACCTGGCAGTCCTGACACCTTTGGTGTGGGAGCAGTCGCTGGACGTTCGCCCTTTCGGAGCTGGGCTCTGGAGGCAGCGCTGAGAGCGAGCAGGCAACAAGGTCGGCACCCTGAGCTGGCTGGCGAGCCCGGAGCCCCAGTGTCTGTGGGGCTGTGGAAGGGCTGCCAAGGCAAGGCGAGGGCCAGCCACACCTGGCAGTCCTGGCACCTTTGGTGTGGGAGCAGTCGCTGGACGTTCGCCCTTTCGGAGCTGGGCTCTGGAGGCAGCGCTGAGAGCGAGCAGGCAACAACGTCGGCACCCTGAGCTGGCTGGCGAGCCCGGAGCCCCACTGTCTGTGGGGCTGTGGAAGGGCTGCCAAGGGAAGGCGAGGGCCAGCCACACCTGGCAGTCCTGGCACCTTTGGTGTGGGAGCAGTCGCTGGACGTTCGCCCTTTCGGAGCTGGGCTCTGGAGGCAGCACTGAGAGCGAGCAGGCAACAACGTCGGCACCCTGAGCTGGCTGGCGAGCCCGGAGCCCCAGTGTCTGTGGGGCTGTGGAAGGGCTGCCAAGGGAAGGCGAGGGCCAGCCACACCTGACAGTCCTGGCACCTTTGGTGTGGGAGCAGTCGCTGGACGTTCGCCCTTTCGGAGCTGGGCTCTGGAGGCAGCACTGCGAGCGAGCAGGCAACAAGGTCGGCACCCTGAGCTGGCTGGCGAGCCCGGAGCCCCACTGTCTGTGGGGCTGTGGAAGGGCTGCCAAGGGAAGGCGAGGGCCAGCCACACCTGGCAGTCCTGGCACCTTTGTTGTGGGAGCAGTCGCTGGACGTTCGCCCTTTCGGAGCTGGGCTCTGGAGGCAGCACTGCGAGCGAGCAGGCAACAACGTCGGCACCCTGAGCTGGCTGGCGAGCCCGGAGCCCCACTGTCTGTGGGGCTGTGGAAGGGCTGCCAAGGGAAGGCGAGGGCCAGCCACACCTGGCAGTCCTGGCACCTTTGGTGTGGCAGCAGTCGCTGGACGTTCGCCCTTTCGGAGCTGGGCTCTGGAGGCAGCACTGAGAGCGAGCAGGCAACAACGTCGGCACCCTGAGCTGGCTGGCGAGCCCGGAGCCCCACTGTCTGTGGGGCTGTGGAAGGGCTGCCAAGGGAAGGCGAGGGCCAGCCACACCTGGCAGTCCTGGCACCTTTGGTGTGGGAGCAGTCGCTGGACGTTCGCCCTTTTGGAGCTGGGCTCTGGAGGCAGCACTGAGAGCGAGCAGGCAACAACGTCGGCACCCTGAGCTGGCTGGCGAGCCCGGAGCCCCAGTGTCTGTGGGGCTGTGGAAGGGCTGCCAAGGGAAGGCGAGGGCCAGCCACACCTGGCAGTCCTGACACCTTTGGTGTGGGAGCAGTCGCTGGACGTTCGCCCTTTCGGAGCTGGGCCCTGGAGGCAGCACTGAGAGCGAGCAGGCAACAATGTCGGCACCCTGAGCTGGCTGGCGAGCCCGGAGCCCCAGTGTCTGTGGGGCTGTGGAAGGGCTGCCAAGGGAAGGCGAGGGCCAGCCACACCTGGCAGTCCTGGCACCTTTGGTGTGGGAGCAGTCGCTGGACGTTCGCCCTTTCGGAGCTGGGCTCTGGAGGCAGCGCTGAGAGCGAGCAGGCAACAAGGTCGGCACCCTGAGCTGGCCGGCGAGCCCGGAGCCCCAGTGCGGAGCCCCAGTGTCTGTGGGGCTGTGGAAGGGCTGCCAAGGGAAGGCGAGGGCCAGCCACACCTGGCAGTCCTGGCACCTTTGGTGTGGGAGCAGTCGCTGGACGTTCGCCCTTTCGGAGCTGGGCTCTGGAGGCAGCACTGAGAGCGAGCAGGCAACAAGGTCAGCACCCTGAGCTGGCTGGCGAGCCCGGAGCCCCACTGTCTGTGGGGCTGTGGAAGGGCTGCCAAGGGAAGGCGAGGGCCAGCCACACCTGGCAGTCCTGGCACCTTTGGTGTGGGAGCAGTCGCTGGACGTTCGCCCTTTCGGAGCTGGGCTCTGGAGGCAGCACTGAGAGCGAGCAGGCAACAACGTCGGCACCCTGAGCTGGCCGGCGAGCCCGGAGCCCCAGTGCGGAGCCCCACTGTCTGTGGGGCTGTGGAAGGGCTGCCAAGGCAAGGCGAGGGCCAGCCACACCTGTCAGTCCTGGCACCTTTGGTGTGGGAGCAGTCGCTGGACGTTCGCCCTTTCGGAGCTGGGCTCTGGAGGCAGCACTGCGAGCGAGCAGGCAACAACGTCGGCACCCTGAGCTGGCTGGCGAGCCCGGAGCCCCACTGTCTGTGGGGCTGTGGAAGGGCTGCCAAGGGAAGGCGAGGGCCAGCCACACTTGGCAGTCCTGGCTCCTTTGGTGTGGGAGCAGTCGCTGGACGTTCGCCCTTTCGGAGCTGGGCTCTGGAGGCAGCACTGCGAGCGTGCAGGCAACAACTTCGGCACCCTGAGCTGGCTGGCGAGCCCGGAGCCCCAGTGTTTGTGGGGCTGTGGAAGGGCTGCCAAGGGAAGGCGAGGGCCAGCCACACCTGGCAGTCCTGGCACCTTTGGTGTGGGAGCAGTCATAGAATCATAGAATCATTGAGGTTGGAAAAGACCTCTAAGATCATCGAGTCCAACCGTCAACCCAACACCACCAGGCCCACTAAACCACGTCCCTAAGCGCCTCATCTACACGTCTTTTAAATACCTCCAGGGATGGGGACTCCACCACTTCCCTGGGCAGCCTGTTCCAATGTTTCACCACTCTTTCAGTAAAGAAATTTTTCCTTACATCCAATCTAAACCTCCCCTGCCGCAACTTCAGGCCATTTCCTCTCGTCCTATCGCTTGTTACTTCGGAGAAAAGACCAACACCCACCTCGCTACAACCTCCTTTCAGGTAGTTGTAGAGAGCGATGAGGTCTCCCCTCAGCCTCCTTTTCTCCAGGCTGAACAGTCCCAGTTCCCTCAGCCGCTGCTCATAAGACTTGTTCTCCAGACCCCTCACCAGCCTCGTTGCCCTTCTCTGGACACGCTCCAGCACCTCAACGTCCTTCTTGTAGTGAGGGGCCCAAAACTGAACACAGTATTCGAGGTGCGGCCTCACCAGGGCCGAGTACAGGGGCACGATCACTTCCCTACTCCTGCTGGCCACACTATTTCTGATACAGGCCAGGATGCCATTGGCCTTCTTGGCCGCCTGGGCACACTGCCGGCTCATGTTCAGCCGGCTGTTGACCAACACCCCCAGGTCCTTTTCCGCCAGGCAGCTTTTCAGCCACTCTTCCCCAAGCCTGTAGCGCTGCATGGGGTTGTTGTGGCCGAAGTGCAGGACCCGGCACTTGGCCTTGTTGAACCTCATACAGTTGGCCTGGGCCCATCCATCCAGCCTGTCCAGGTCCCTCTGCAGAGCCTTCCTACCCTCGAGCAGATCAACACTCCCACCCAACTTGGTGTCGTCTGCAAACTTACTGAGGGTGCACTCAATCCCCTCATCCAGATCATCAATAAAGATATTAAACAAGACCGGCCCCAGTACTGAGCCCTGGGGAACACCGCTCGTGACCGGCCGCCAACTGGATGTAACTCCATTCACCACAACTCTCTGGGCCCGGCCGTCCAGCCAGTTTTTGACCCAGCGCAGAGTCCACCTGTCTAAGCCGTGAGCCGCCAGCTTCTCGAGGAGAATGCTGTGGGAGACGGTGTCAAAGGCCTTGCTGAAGTCCAGGTAGACCACATCCACAGCCTTTCCCTCATCCACTAGGTGGGTCACCTGGTCATAGAAGGAGATCAGGTTGGTCAAGCAGGACCTGCCTCTCATGAACCCGTGCTGGCTAGGCCGGATCCCCTGGTTGTCCCGCTCATGCCTTGTGAGCGCCCTCAAGATGAGCCGCTCCATCATCTTCCCCGGCACCGAGGTCAGGCTGACAGGCCTGTAGTTCCCCGGATCCTCCTTCCGGCCCTTCTTGTGGAGGGGCGTCACATTGGCAAGCCTCCAGTCTTCCGGGACCTCCCCTGTTAACCAGGACTGCTGATAAATGATGGAGAGCGGCTTGGCGAGCACCTCCGCCAGCTCCCTCAGCACTCTCGGGTGGATCCCATCCGGCCCCATAGACTTGTGAGTGTCCAGGTGGCATAGCAGGTCATTGACTGCTTCCTCCTGGATTACGGGGGGTTCATCCTGCTCGCCGTCCCCGTCTTCCAGCTCGGGGGGCCGAGTACCCTGAGGATAACTGGTCTGCCTGTTAAAGACTGAGGCAAAGAAGGCATTGAGTACCTCAGCCTTTTCCTCATCCTCAGTGACAATGTTCCCCCTTGCATCCAATAAAGGATGGAGATTCTCCTTGGCTCTCTTCTTGTCATTAATATATTTGTAAAAACTTTTTTTGTTGTCTTTAACGACAGCGGCCAGATTGCGTTCTAGCTGGGCTTTTGCCTTTCTCATTTCCTCTCTACACGACCTAACGAGATCCCTGTACTCTTCTTGAGTCGCCTGCCCCTTCTTCCACAAGCGGTAAACTCTCCTTTTCTTCCTGAGTCCCAGCAAGAGCTCCCCGTTCAGCCAGGCCGGTCGTCTTCCCCGCCCATTCTTCTTACGGCGTACAGGCACAGCCTGCTCCTGCGCCTTTAAGACTTCCTTCTTGAAGATCGTCCAGCCTTCCTGGACCCCTTTGCCCTTCAGGACCGTCTCCCACGGGACTCTCTCAACCAGCGTCCTGAACAGGCCAAAGTCCGCCCTCCGGAAGTCCATGGTTGCAGTTTTGCTGCCCCCCCTCCTTACTTCACCAAGAAGCGAGAATTCTATCATTTCATGGTCGCTAAGCCCAAGACGGCCTCCGACCACCACATCTCCCACCAGTCCTTCTCTGTTAGTAAACAGCAGGTCGAGCGAGGCACCTCCCCTGGTAGGCTCACTTACCAGCTGTGTCAGGAAGTTGTCTTCCACACACTCCAGGAACCTCCTAGACTGCTTCCTCTCTGCCGTGTTGTATTTCCAGCAGACATCCGGGAAGTTGAAGTCCCCCACGAGAACAAGGGCTAGCGATTGAGAGACTTCTGCCAGCCGCTTATAGAACGCTTCATCCGCCCCTTCATCCTGGTTGGGTGGTCTATAACAGACTCCCAGCAGGATATCTGCCTCGTTGGCCTTCCCCCTCATCCTTACCCATAGACACTCAACCGTACCATCATCACAATCGTTGAGCTCTATACAATCAAAACACTCCCTAACATACAGGGCCACCCCACCGCCTCTCCTTCCTCGCCTGTCCCTTCTGAAGAGTCTGTAGCCATCCATTGCAGCAGTCCAGTCGCTGGACGTTCGCCCTTTCGGAGCTGGGCTCTGGAGGCAGCGCTGAGAGCGAGCAGGCAACAACGTCGGCACCCTGAGCTGGCTGGCGAGCCCGGAGCCCCAGTGTCTGTGGGGCTGTGGAAGGGCTGCCAAGGGAAGGCGAGGGCCAGCCACACCTGGCAGTCCTGGCACCTTTGGTGTGGGAGCAGTCGCTGGACGTTCGCCCTTTCGGAGCTGGGCTCTGGAGGCAGCGCTGAGAGCGAGCAGGCAACAAGGTCGGCACCCTGAGCTGGCTGGCGAGCCGGAAGCCCCACTGTCTGTGGGGCTGTGGAAGGGCTGCCAAGGCAAGGCGAGGGCCAGCCACACCTGTCAGTCCTGGCACCTTTGGTGTGGGAGCAGTCGCTGGACGTTCGCCCTTTCGGAGCTGGGCTCTGGAGGCAGCACTGCGAGCGAGCAGGCAACAACGTCGGCACCCTGAGCTGGCTGGCGAGCCCGGAGCCCCACTGTCTGTGGGGCTGTGGAAGGGCTGCCAAGGGAAGGCGAGGGCCAGCCACACCTGGCAGTCCTGGCACCTTTGGTGTGGGAGCAGTCGCTGGACGTTCGCCCTTTCGGAGCTGGGCTCTGGAGGCAGCACTGAGAGCGAGCAGGCAACAACGTCGGCACCCTGAGCTGGCTGGCGAGCCCGGAGCCCCAGTGTTTGTGGGGCTGTGGAAGGGCTGCCAAGGGAAGGCGAGGGCCAGCCACACCTGGCAGTCCTGGCACCTTTGGTGTGGGAGCAGTCGCTGGACGTTCGCCCTTTCGGAGCTGGGCTCTGGAGGCAGCACTGAGAGCGAGCAGGCAACAACGTCGGCACCCTGAGCTGGCTGGCGAGCCCGGAGCCCCCACTGTCTGTGGGGCTGTGGAAGGGCTGCCAAGGGAAGGCGAGGGCCAGCCACACTTGGCAGTCCTGGCACCTTTGGTGTGGGAGCAGTCGCTGGACGTTCGCCCTTTCGGAGCTGGGCTCTGGAGGCAGCACTGAGAGCGAGCAGGCAACAACGTCGGCACCCTGAGCTGGCTGGCGAGCCCGGAGCCCCACTGTCTGTGGGGCTGTGGAAGGGCTGCCAAGGGAAGGCGAGGGCCAGCCACACCTGGCAGTCCTGGCTCCTTTGGTGTGGGAGCAGTCGCTGGACGTTCGCCCTTTCGGAGCTGGGCTCTGGAGGCAGCGCTGAGAGCGAGCAGGCAACAACGTCGGCACCCTGAGCTGGCTGGCGAGCCCGGAGCCCCACTGTCTGTGGGGCTGTGGAAGGGCTGCCAAGGGAAGGCGAGGGCCAGCCACACCTGGCAGTCCTGGCACCTTTGGTGTGGGAGCAGTCGCTGGACGTTCGCCCTTTCGGAGCTGGGCTCTGGAGGCAGCACTGAGAGCGAGCAGGCAACAACGTCGGCACCCTGAGCTGGCTGGCGAGCCCGGAGCCCCACTGTCTGTGGGGCTGTGGAAGGGCTGCCAAGGGAAGGCGAGGGCCAGCCACACCTGGCAGTCCTGGCACCTTTGGTGTGGGAGCAGTCGCTGGACGTTCGCCCTTTCGGAGCTGGGCTCTGGAGGCGGCACAGAGAGCGAGCAGGCAACAACGTCGGCACCCTGAGCTGGCCGGCGAGCCCGGAGCCCCAGTGCGGAGCCCCACTGTCTGTGGGGCTGTGGAAGGGCTGCCAAGGGAAGGCGAGGGCCAGCCACACCTGGCAGTCCTGGCACCTTTGGTGGGGGAGCAGTCGCTGGACGTTCGCCCTTTCGGAGCTGGGCTCTGGAGGCAGCGCTGAGAGCGAGCAGGCAACAACGTCGGCACCCTGAGCTGGCCGGCGAGCCCGGAGCCCCAGTGCGGAGCCCCACTGTCTGTGGGGCTGTGGAAGGGCTGCCAAGGGAAGGCGAGGGCCAGCCACACCTGGCAGTCCTGGCACCTTTGGTGTGGGAGCAGTCGCTGGACGTTCGCCCTTTCGGAGCTGGCTCTGGAGGCAGCGCTGAGAGCGAGCAGGCAACAACGTCGGCACCCTGAGCTGGCTGGCGAGCCCGGAGCCCCACTGTCTGTGGGGCTGTGGAAGGGCTGCCAAGGCAAGGCGAGGGCCAGCCACACCTGGCAGTCCTGGCACCTTTGGTGTGGGAGCAGTCGCTGGACGTTCGCCCTTTCGGAGCTGGGCTCTGGAGGCAGCGCTGAGAGCGAGCAGGCAACAACGTCGGCACCCTGAGCTGGCTGGCGAGCCCGGAGCCCCACTGTCTGTGGGGCTGTGGAAGGGCTGCCAAGGGAAGGCGAGGGCCAGCCACACCTGGCAGTCCTGGCACCTTTGGTGTGGGAGCAGTCGCTGGACGTTCGCCCTTTCGGAGCTGGGCTCTGGAGGCAGCACTGAGAGCGAGCAGGCAACAACGTCGGCACCCTGAGCTGGCTGGCGAGCCCGGAGCCCCACTGTCTGTGGGGCTGTGGAAGGGCTGCCAAGGGAAGGCGAGGGCCAGCCACACCTGGCAGTCCTGGCACCTTTGTTGTGGGAGCAGTCGCTGGACGTTCGCCCTTTCGGAGCTGGGCTCTGGAGGCAGCACTGCGAGCGAGCAGGCAACAACGTCGGCACCCTGAGCTGGCTGGCGAGCCCGGAGCCCCACTGTCTGTGGGGCTGTGGAAGGGCTGCCAAGGCAAGGCGAGGGCCAGCCACACCTGGCAGTCCTGGCACCTTTGGTGGGGGAGCAGTCGCTGGACGTTCGCCCTTTCGGAGCTGGGCTCTGGAGGCAGCACTGAGAGCGAGCAGGCAACAACGTCGGCACCCTAAGCTGGCTGGCGAGCCCGGAGCCCCAGTGTCTGTGGGGCTGTGGAAGGGCTGCCAAGGCAAGGCGAGGGCCAGCCACACCTGGCAGTCCTGGCACCTTTGGTGTGGGAGCAGTCGCTGGACGTTCGCCCTTTCGGAGCTGGGCTCTGGAGGCAGCGCTGAGAGCGAGCAGGCAACAACGTCGGCACCCTGAGCTGGCTGGCGAGCCCGGAGCCCCAGTGTCTGTGGGGCTGTGGAAGGGCTGCCAAGGGAAGGCGAGGGCCAGCCACACCTGGCAGTCCTGGCACCTTTGGTGTGGGAGCAGTCGCTGGACGTTCGCCCTTTCGGAGCTGGGCTCTGGAGGCGGCACTGAGAGCGAGCAGGCAACAACGTCGGCACCCTGAGCTGGCCGGCGAGCCCGGAGCCCCACTGTCTGTGGGGCTGTGGAAGGGCTGCCAAGGGAAGGCGAGGGCCAGCCACACCTGGCAGTCCTGACACCTTTGGTGTGGGAGCAGTCGCTGGACGTTCGCCCTTTCGGAGCTGGGCTCTGGAGGCAGCGCTGAGAGCGAGCAGGCAACAACGTCGGCACCCTGAGCTGGCTGGCGAGCCCGGAGCCCCACTGTCTGTGGGGCTGTGGAAGGGCTGCCAAGGCAAGGCGAGGGCCAGCCACACCTGGCAGTCCTGGCACCTTTGGTGTGGGAGCAGTCGCTGGACATTCGCCCTTTCGGAGCTGGGCTCTGGAGGCAGCGCTGAGAGCGAGCAGGCAACAAGGTCGGCACCCTGAGCTGGCTGGCGAGCCCGGAGCCCCACTGTCTGTGGGGCTGTGGAAGGGCTGCCAAGGGAAGGCGAGGGCCAGCCACACCTGGCAGTCCTGGCACCTTTGGTGTGGGAGCAGTCGCTGGACGTTCGCTGTTTCGGAGCTGGGCTCTGGAGGCAGCACTGAGAGCGAGCAGGCAACAACGTCGGCACCCTGAGCTGGCTGGCGAGCCCGGAGCCCCAGTGTCTGTGGGGCTGTGGAAGGGCTGCCAAGGGAAGGCGAGGGCCAGCCACACCTGACAGTCCTGGCACCTTTGGTGTGGGAGCAGTCGCTGGACGTTCGCCCTTTCGGAGCTGGGCTCTGGAGGCAGCACTGCGAGCGAGGCAGGCAACAACGTCGGCACCCTGAGCTGGCTGGCGAGCCCGGAGCCCCA